>NC_077230.1:101964998-102228425 GCF_027887165.1 Monodelphis domestica | reverse complement strand
TTTCTTTCTTTCTTTCTTTCTTTCTTTCTTTCTTTCTTTCTTCTTCTTTCTTTCTTTCTTTCTTTCTTTCTTTCTTTCTTTCTTTCTTTCTTTCTTTCTTTCTTTCTTTCTTTCTCTTCCTTCCTTCCTTCCTTCCTTCCTTCCTTCCTTCCTTCCTTCCTTCCTTCCTTCCTTCCTTCCTTCCTTCCTTCCTTCCTTCCTTCCTTCCTTCCTTCCTCCTTCCTTCCTTCCTTCCTTTCTTTCCCTTACCTCCCATCTTGGAGTCAATACTGTGTATTGTGGTAAGGGCTAGGCAATGGGGGTCAAGTGACTTGCCCAGGGTCACACAGCTGGGAAGTATCTGAGGCTAGATTTGAACCTAGGACCTCCCATCTCTAGGCCTGGCTCTCAATCCACTGCCCCCAGTTTTTCATTTCATTTCTAAAATGAGTTTCAGAAAGAAAAGGCAAACCACTTTACAAAGGAAGTTCCTAATGGGGTCATAAAGAACTGGACATGACTGAGGAAAAAAAAGATTGAACAACAAATATTTTTCTTACTGAGCTATGGTATTCTATAAATATGAACTGCTATTGTTCTGTCCATTCATTCTTATTTTTGATTTTTCCTTATGGATCCCTTCTCAGGATAATGTTTAGTAAAAGCACAAATGAAATATGTAACATTGCCGATTATAATTTCAAATATGTTTAAGAAGTTTGTCGACCCAGGTTAAGAGCTCCTCTCCGACATAACTCCCCTCATTGCACAAATAAAAAGCCACAGCTCAGAGAGTTTTCAGTTAAGTGACTTCCAACAGCACAGAAATCACAAATAGTAGAACTGATTCAAAACCAAATCTTCTCTTGCAAACCGAGTGCTCTTTGCAGAGCACCTGGACATTTCTGGGTTCTCTGCTTCTGTTTCTTGTTTTTCTATTCCTCCTCATGGTATCTCTGTGAAACTCCTTTATTAGCCTCAGCATGTTTCATGTTTACCCAGATGAAGTTTCAGAGCTAAGTTGTTTGGAAGACTAGGTGTCAAATTCCATCCAAGAGGTGCTAAGGGGACTGGAGGAAATGATACAAGTCAGTGTGGTTGTCCTCCTGTAGCTTGGTTTTCTTTTCTGTGTGCTTCTCCCACTTCATTAATAATAATAATAATGATAAAGATGATGGCAGTTCTTAAGTTTGGGAAATGCTTTCATGTACTCTATATCTTTTAATACTTTGATGGTGTATGGTCTATAGGGAAGATGCGGGCTTTCAGGCATCAGTAATCTTTGGGGAAGCATTTGGAAAATGGAGGGGATTCTTTTTGATGACTTAGATACCAGTAATCTTGGGTGGTAGGTAGGCCAGGTATTCAGAGTCATCATTAAAAGTTGGATGTTAATTTAAAGAATGTTGGATTTAGAGTTGTTGGATCTGGGTTCAAATTCTGACTTCCTCTAAATGTCCCCATTGTCTTTTGAACAAGTCTTTGCACCTCAGATGCTCATTTACAAAATGAGGGATAGACTAGATGACTTCTAAGGTCTCTTTCATGGGAAATCTATGATGCTACAATATTTATATTGCCTCAAAAGGCATTTTGTTCTATTCTCCCTCTAATTCCTTGATAGTAGCATTCTTTCTACATGACAGAGTAGCTAAAATACTGTATATGGAGTTCAGAAACCCAAGGTTCAAAACTCCCCTCTTAAAAGCAGTTGTGACCATAGACAAGTTCCTTACCTTCTTGCGTCTCAGCTTTCTCATCAATAAAATGGGACAATGATATCAGAACTACCTGCCTCACAAGCTTCATGTGAAATTTAAGTGAGCTAATGTACATAAACCATTTTGTGGACCTTTAAAGTGCTGCATACAGATTAATTGTGATTTCTTAACATATTTTTCTTTCTCCTAAAAGAAGAAGAGTTCTGATTTGCTGGGTTCTAGTTAATGAAGGTTTTGGATCCAGAGGACGTGACACTCTGTTACTGTTAGAATCTATTAAAATCAACTGTGTTTAAATGGAAAAACTGTGGATTAGCAGTCAAGAAGGAGGTACGCTTCAGAGAGCTGTACTCAGCTAGAATTAGAGTTAGAATATTGCAGGCTTATTTTGATATGTATTTTTTGCTAATTAGCTGAATGACTTTGGGTACATTTCTTAAGTCTACTTACTTTGCTTTTCTCCACTTGTAAAATGGGGAGAATAATGTCCATTCATCATAAAGCCAGGTCCTAGGCTGTTAGAGGGAAGAGATACTGTCTGTAAAATCACTTTGAAAAGAATGAGCTATCATACAACCATAATACATTGTTCTTCAGTAAAACTGTCTGTGTATTATTGTTTCTTAATATTCCTAAGTATGTTTCCCTCCCACCCTTCCCCAGCAGTTGTACATAGCATAATCCAAACCAACCTGTACTATCATAAGCCAAAAATCTCTCCAAGGAGACATTTTGAAGTTTAAGTTTCTTCTTTGCATATATTAGACACATTTGTATCAGTCCTCCATTGTTGGGTAGTTGCTGAAAGGAAGAGTAAGTCTATTGTGGTCTGCTGTGCTCTAGACATTATTCTAGAACTCTATTCTTTTTCAGCTAACAGAACAGAAGAAGGAACTCAATTTTCATTCAGTTAACAGAAGCATTATAGTAGAGAGAGTGCTGGACAGGCAGTTCTGGGTTCTAATTCATCCGCCTGAGCTAACTGTGAACATGGACCATGATTACAAAACTCTGTATAAAGTTGGGAGACAACAAATCAAACATTTCACAATCATAGGAGACAGATAAAAGGATCAAGTGAGATACTAGTTGTAAAAGGGCTTTGAAAAGTAGCAAAGAGATGCTGAGGTGGTAATTATTACAACAATGTCTACCCCTGGCCCTGACTATCTGAAGGCAAAGTATATTGTTTCACCTCTCCCTTAGGTTTTTCCATTACCCTTAAGAGGATTTGCAGAGTATCTAGTCTCTCCGCCATTGGCTCAAACTCTACTGGTTTTCCCCATAATTCTAAGAGTCCTTCTTAATTTAATTCCATTTAATCAGCTAATGGTCATTTTGGCTTTTACCAAGAAATATTATTGTTTGGTCATTTCAGTCTTGTGCAACTCTTCATGACCCCATTTGAGGTTTTGTTGGCAAAGATACTAGAATGGTTTGCCCTTTTCCTTCTCCTACTCACTTTAAAGATGAGGAAATGGGGGCATACAGGCTTAAGTGACTTGCCCAGGATCTCACAGTTAGTAACAGTCTGAGACTAGATTTGAACTCAGGAAGATGAGTCTTCTTGACTCCAGTCTGGCACTCTAAACATGGTCCCCACCCAGCTGCCCATTTCAAAGGAATATTTACTTTATAGTATAACAAGAACAAATATACAAATATCCCTCCATCCCAGTCATGTAGGGGCACAACCCTGCCCTACACCACCTCAGTCTCTGGGGATCAGGTTCTCAGTTTTACTCAGTTCTTATATAGAACAGATACCAAATTCCAAGTCTGAAGCTTGACTTGGGCTCGAGTCCCAAGGTACCCTGGCTTTTCAATGCTTTCTTCCTGGGATTGTTTAACCATGCTGAACAGAACCTTCACCTTTTTCTAGATATAACTGGAAAGAGAGATTGTCTCAAAGTTTTTTAGAGGAGATATAAAGGGATGAGATCTAGAACACAAGTAGAAGGGTTAGTTGAGAGCAAGGAGAAGGGTCACCTCTTCATTGGAGCCTAGACTGTCACAATCTTGCAGTTTTTAAAAACACAGCCTTGCAGATAATGGAAAGATGTTACTCCCATCTATGTGGTAAGAGAAAATAGCAGGCGCCACTGTGTTAGGTGATCTGGACTTGGAAATGATCACTGAACCTTAGATATCCCTCCATTCCGTTGTTCTCATAAACAATTAAGAAATATAGATCCCAATTCTACTCTTTGTATCTCACTTTATACAATGGATACTGGCCAAACCCCCAATCCTGGTTTATCCCCATCCTCTGCCTTTTTCCATTTGTAGTTATGTAGTGATGAATTTTCCTGGAAAAAGTCACATGACTGCAGATTGGGTTCACCACAAATTTAAGTTAAATTTTCTCACTGAGCTCTCACTTCAGCATGTCAGTCTTTCTTTTATTCTTCCCTAGTTGATATCATACTTCCCACAGCAATGAATATAAATAGTTCCCTTTATTCCCAGATCTCTTCCCCTTTTCTTAGCAGAATACCCCACACTTCCTACTTTACTGAGAAAATAGGTACATATGTCTGAAACTCCATTTTCTTCCCCATTCACTCTTTCTTTGTTCTAGCGCCAGTGAAGAAGAGGGTATTCTCCTTGCCAGTGCTAGCCCTTTTTCTTATGCTTTAGGTCTCATCCATTTATATACCCCAAGAACTCCCACCCTTTATCATTTCTTCTCTTTCTTTCACTTCTCTTCTCTCTTTAGTTATTATCCTTACACCCTCTTTACTCTACCTTCCCCCCAACATACTGAAATGTGCCCAGATCTCCCTAGCCTTAAAACAAAACAAATGAACAAACAAAAACAAATAAACAAAAAATTACTTGACCCTGCCATTCTCTCAGGCTATCAACTTCGATCTTATTTTCCTTTTATAGCCAAAATCCTAGAAAGAGTAATTTAAACTCATGTCTGCCACAAAATTCAATGATCTCTTTTCAGTCCTCATCTTTCTTTATCTTGCTATTGTATTTAACACTGTTGACTACCCCTTCTTCCTATAATTCAGCCATATTATCTCTCCTGAACTCCAGTCCCATATTACCAATGGCTTGCTGGGAAAGTCTAGCTGGCTGTTCCAGAAGCATCTACAACTCCCATGTCCAAAATGAAACTCAATATATTCTCCTCAAAATCCATCCCTATCTAAAATGTCTCCATTTCTTTTGGTGTAATCACTATCTTTCCAGGCACCTATAGTAATAACTTTGGAATCAGTCTTGACTCTTCCCTTTACTTAAACCTCCTTATCCCCAAGTCTTATCAAATCAATAGCCACAACTTCTGTTTTCCACTCTTAGCCTCTACCCACTAGTTCAGGCCTTCTTCATCTACTTTTGTTGTTGTTGTAATAGTTGTCTATTTGGTTTCTATGCCTCTTTTTTCTTTGCTTTCTAATTAATTTTCTCTGCAGCTTGTGAATTTTAAAACTATTCTACCCTAATCAGACCATTATTTATTCACCCTTTACAAGCTGACAAGATGATATTCCTAAAACATAGATATGACCCATCTCCTCCCTCAAAAATATTCATTAGCTCTCTATTGCCTTTAGGATAAAATACAAATTCCTCAATCTGTTATCTAAAGTCTTCCACAATTAAACTCCCCACTTTTTTTTGTTTTATTTCATATTACTCTCTTAATGCATCAATATTCTCTTTTTTTGAAAATTTTATTTAATTAGTCAATTTAGAATATTTTCCCCTGGTTATGAGAATCATGTTCTTTCCCTCACCTCCCCCAACCCCCTCCCATAGCCGGCATGCAATTTCACTGGGTTTTACATATGTCCTTGATCAAAACCTGTTTCCATATTATTGACGTTTGCACTCATTTAGAGTCTACATCCCCAATCATATTCCCACCAACCCATGTGGTCAAACAGTTGTTTTTCTTTTGTGTTTCTATTCTCACAGTTTTTCCTCTGAATGTGGGCAGTGTTCTTTCACATGAATCCTTCCAAATTCTTCTGGATCATTGCAATGTTACTAATAGAGAAGTTCATTACATTCAATTGTACCACAGTGTATCAGTCTCTGTGTATAAGGTTCTCCTGGTTCTACTCCTTTCACTCTGCATCAATTCCTGGAAGTCATTCCAGTTCACATGGAATTCCTCCAGTTCATTATTCCTTTGAGTACAATAGTATTCCATCACCAACATATTCCACAATTTGTTCAGCCATTCCCCAACTGGAGGGTATCCCCTCATTTTCCAATTTTTTGCCACCTCAAAGAACACAGCTATGAGTATTCTTGTATAAGACTTTTTTTTTCTTATTTGGGGTATAAACTCAGGGGTGCTATGGTTGGATCAAAGGGCAGACAATCTTTTAGTGCCCTTTGGGCATAGTTCCAAATTGTCCTCCAGAATGATTGGATCAATTCACAACTCTACCAGCAATGTATTAATGTCCCAATTTTACCACTTTCCCTCCAGCATCTATTACTTTTCTTTGCTGTCATGTCATGTCATGTCATAATCTGCTAGGTGTGAGCTGGTATCTCAGAGTTATTTTGATTTTCATTTTGCTGATTATATGAGATTTAGAACACTTTTTCATATGCTTATTAATAGTTTTGATTTCTTTATCTGAAAATTGCCTATTCATGTCCCTTGCCCATTTATCAATTGGGGAATGGCTTGCTTTTTCATACAATTGATTTAGCTCTTTGTAAATTTGATTAATTAGACCTTTGTCAGAGGTTTTTGTTATGAAGATTTTTTTCCCAATTTGTTGCTTCCCTTCTTATTTTGGTTGCATTGGTTTTGTTTGTACAAAACCTTTTTAATTTAATGTAATCAAAATTACTTATTTTATATTTTGTAATATTTTCCAACTCTTGCTTGGTCTTAAAATCTTTCCTTTCACATCTGTGTTCACCTAATTTACTTATAGTATCCTTCTTTATATTCAAGCCATTCACCCATTCTGAGTTTATCTTGGTATAGGGTGTGAGATGTTGATCCAAGCCAAATCTCTTCTATACTATCTTTCAATTTTCCCAGCCATTTTTGCCAAATAGTGGATTTTGGTCCCAAAAGCTGGGATCTTTGGGTTTTTCATAGACTGTCTTGCTGAGGTCACTTGCCCCAAGTCTATTCCACTGATCCTCCTTTCTGTCTCTTAACCAGTACCATATTGTTTTGATGACCACTGCTTTATAGTATAGTTTGAGATCTGGTATTGCTAGGCTACCTTCCTTCACATTTTTTTCATTATTTCCTTGGATATCCTTGATCTTTTGTTCTTCCAAATGAACTTCATTATATATATTTTTGTCATTCAGTAAAAAAAATTTCTTGGTAGTTTGATGGGTATGGTACTAAATAAGTAAATAAGTTTGGGTGGTATTGTCATTTTTATTATGTTAGCTTGTCCTACGCATGAGCAATTAATGTTTTTCCAATTATTTAGATCTAGTTTTAGTTGTGTGGAAAGTGTTTTGTAGTTGTGTTCAAATAGTTCCTGTGTTTATTTTGGCAGATAGATTCCTAAGTATCTTATATTGTCTAGGGTGATTTTAAATGGAATTTCTCTTTCTAACTCTTGCTTCTGAGATGCATTGGAGATATATAGAAATGCTGATGATTTATATGGGTTTATTTTGTATCCTGCAACTTTGCTAAAGTTGTTGGTTATTTCCACCAGCTTTTTAGTTGATTCTCTAGGATTCTTTATGTAGACCATCATTCACTTCTCTTACCTCTTTATTATTTATTTTTTGGTTTGATTTATCTCAATTTGATAGAGGAAGGTTCAGGTCTCCCACTAGTATAGTTTTACTATCTATTTCCTCCTTCAACTCCACTAGTTTCTCCTTTAGAAATTTGGATGCTATACCATTTGATGCATACATGTTGATTACTGATATTTCCTCATTGTCTATACTGCCTTTTATTAGGATGTAATTACCTTCCCTATCTCTTTTAATAAGATTTATTTTTTACTTTGGTTTTGTCAGATATCATGATTGCAACTCCTGCTTTCTTTTTCTCAGTTGAGGCCAAATAGATTTTGGTCCAGCCTTTAACTTTTACCCTGAGGGTACATACCTGCCTCATGTGTGTTTCCTGTAGACAACATTTTGGTTTCTAATCCACTCTGGTATTTGCTTTCATTTTATGTATGAGTTCATTCCATTCACTTTCAGAGTTATGATTGCCACTTGTGTATTCCCCACCATTTTGATATCTTCTCCTAGTTCTGCCCTTTCTCCTTTTACTTTCTCCTTTTAAACCAGTGGTTTGCTTTTACTCAGTCCCCCTAATCCCAACCCTTATTATACTTCCCTTTCTGCCCCCTCCATTTTTGTTCTCTTCTTCATCTTATTTTTTTAGAGTCTATTATGTTTCCTCCCCCTCTATTTCTTTCCCTTTTTGAACTCCTTGCCCCACTTCCCCCCTTAGTTTTTCCCTTTTCCCTTTCCCTGTAGGGTAAGATAGAATTCAATACTCCCAATGGATCTCAATGCACTTCCCTCTCAGAATTGATTTAACTAAGAGTAAGGATTAAGTATTACATATTATCACTCTCTTCTTCTCCTACTTATAATAGTATTCTTCCCCTCCCTTTCCATGCACCTTTTTGTATGATATAGATTATCCTATTTATCTTATTCCTTCAAGTTTCTCATGGTACCATCTTATATTCCCCCTTCCTTTTTCTTCTTTTTTTTTTTTTGCATATCCTCTTAGACTACTTATTACCCCAATCTGTGACTATGAATGATTCTTCTTATTATTCTAATAGTGAAAAATTTTGAGAATTTACAAATAACATTTTCCATATATTAATATAAACAATTTAATCTTATTGAAGCCTTTAAAGAAAAAAATTTAAATTAAACATTTTCCCCTTTCCACTCTCTTTCTTGCTTAGTTCTGGTCTTTTCTTTACAAATACTTGAAAATCTTCTATTTTGTTGAATTCCCAAACTTTCCCCTGGAAGTATATAGTCAGTTTTGATGGGTAGGTGATCCTTGGTTGAAGATCTGATACTCTTGCCTTTCTGAATATCATATTCCAAGCCTTGTGGTCCTTTAGTGTGGAAGCTGCCAGATCTTCTGTAACCCTGATTGGTGTTCCTTGATATCTGATTTGTCTCTTTTTGGCTTCTTGTAAACATTTCTACTTAGCTTGGAAGTTCTTGAATTTGAGTATTGCATTCCCGGGGGTTGTCTTTTGATGATTTAGTGTAAAAGGTGTTCTATGAACTCTTTCAATGTCAATTTTGCCATCTTGTTCAAGAACATCAGGGCAGTTTTCTTGGATAATTTCTTGTAGTACGGTGTCAAGATTTCTCTTTATTTCTGGGTTTTCAGGTAGACCAATGATTCTCAGATTGTCTCTTCCAGACCTGTTTACTAGGTCAGTCATCTTCTCAGTGAGATATTTCATGTTTCCTTCTATTTTTTGACTTTGACTTTGTTTCATTAATTCTTACTGTTTTGCAAGATCATTGGCTTCCAATTGCCCAATTCTAGTCTTTAAAGACTGGTTTTTCCTACTATAATCTTTTGATTTTCCACTTTAATCTTTTGACTTTTCTCTATAATCTTTTGATTTCCCTTTTTGGTTGGTGTATTCTGCTTTTCATGACTTCCAGCTGTTTAATTTTGGTCTCCAGGTGGGAATTCCTGTCTTTCAAACTGTTACTTTCTTTATGAACTATTTCCCACTTTCCTTGCCACAATTCATCCATCTTTCTCCTAAGCTCTAATTTAAATTTTTCAAGAGCTTGTGACCAATTTCCATTTTTTGGAAGGTTTTGGTGCATTTATTTATATTTCCTTTTCTGCTATTTCCTTTGTATTCTGGATTTTTCCTCCATAAAAATAATCCAAGGTCAATCCCTTCTTCTTGTTCCTCTTGGTGTTGGGAGGTTGTTTTTTCCTGGGCATTGTTTGCCATCACTATACTGGTTTTTCCTTCCCTTTCCAGTCAGAAGTCTGAGTGTGGAGGACAAGCTCTCTGTGTATGGAGGTAAGGAGCACTGTTTTTGCCTGAGGCCATCTCTTGAGACTCTCCAGCTTCTTTGGTTTTCCACCAACCCTTGCTTGCACTATCTCTGAGCCCAAGGTCTGTGCTCTTCAGCCTGCTGGGGTCTCAAGTCTAGTTGCTATTCAGGGGTAGGTCCTTGGTGGTCTCAGTCAGTTGCCAAGGACCTAGAGGTGCCCCTCACTCACTCACTGATTCTAGTACACTGGCTCTGACTCTAGTGGACTATATGTGGGGTGAGGGAGGGCTGATCAGCTTGTGCTTTTGTGGAAGCTATTTCACCTCCTAATAGTGTAGAAATGCTCAAATCCCATGTACCTTCAATGCTGTGCCCCATTGTGGAGTCCCTTTGTTCATATGAATTTGGGGGTTTTTTTAGGCCTTCTGAGGTAGTATTTATCGGTAGGCAATGAGGAGAAGAAGAGTCCTGTGTCTACAGTTTTGCCATGTTTACCCAGAAGTCTCTCAATGCATCAATATTCTAATCAAGTTGCCCTACTATATTTTATCTATGTGAGATTCTATATCTTACTTCTGGCTTTTTATAAAAGTGGTTATAAGCTCACTGAATTATATTTAGATTTGAAAGGATCATTAGTGGCTGAGTTCATATCTCACATTTTACAGATAAGGAAACCAAGGCTTCACAAGGTTAAATCACTTGTTCAGGGACTCACAGATCTTAAATGTCTGAGGTGTATTTGAACTCAGGGCTTCCTGACTTCAAGGATAACATTCAACTCACTGATCCATCAAGCTACCACTAGGTCTGGAAAACACTCTGTTCTCACTCTTGCCAATAATCAAGTGCCTAACTTCCTTCAAAGAATGGCTCAAGTACTACCTTCTACATTAAGACCTTTCTTGAGCTCTTAAGTTAGCACTCTTGTGCTCTTAACATTAATTTGCATATATCTTTTATATGCTTACTGTGTAATGAGGATTTCCTCCCCAGGACTAAATCGCAACTTCCCATGTTCCCTCTCATGTTATGTGCTAATGTAGGGAGGATATAAGTTTTACATAGCTCCACCCCTCTCTCTTTTTCCCCCTGATTGAGATGGGAAAATGGGTTTCATGCCAGGAAGGAAGAATCTACATACCCGGATTTTCTTTTTGTTAGATAATTAGGTTTGAACTTTTATTTCTTTTAATTTTATTTTCTTTCTGCTTCAAGTGATTATTAATAAACTTTATAAAATATAATACTTGGAGTTACTGGATATTGATTTAAATCTTACATTACATGTGTGTACATATTTTATCTTGCCACAGAAGGCATGGAATGTTTTGTTTTTGTCTCTCTATTCCCATGGCCCAGCACAGAGCTTGGCACCTAATAAGCATTAAAAAATATTTGTTGACTTGGATCTCATTTTGTTGGGACTAGTTCTTCCCCCTACAGTTTCAGCTCTCTATGACTTTTTGTCTTATGCCATTTCCATTCCTGTTTTTTCCTAAAACATACACAGAACACATACATATATAAACATACATACAAGCACATGCTATAATACTTTACTGTGATTCTTTTAATAGGTTGTGGTATGATTTTAATAATTGTGACTATGAATATTCAACTCATTCTATTATCTTTAATATTCATTGCCATCATCTGTGTCCTCAATGATCATGACTTTTGTGTTCTTGTAGAGGTTACCTTTAGTGGGTATAGTCTATTTATGCCCACATTGCTTTATGTGTCACTTATAATTTTTATTCTTCTGAGATCAAGATTTTATCATGAGAAATAACAGAACATCACCAGGAGGTAGCTGCAAAGAAGAGACATGAAAACGCTCCTCCCTTGGATCTACAGGTATGAAACATCACAAAATATCAGATTTGTTCATGAATTGATTGGTCCTGCTGAATTTGACTTTTTTTTTCTTTCTAAAAAATTCTTTGCTACAACAGGTGAATCTCTGGATGAAGGAGAAGGGAGAGTTTTTTTGACTGACCCTTCTTGACCCCATTTGGGGCTTCTTTTGACAATGACACTGGAATGGTTTACCATTTCCTTCTTCAGCTCACTTAACAGATGAGGAAATTGAGGAAATAGGATTAAGTGATTTGCACAGGGTCACACAGCTAGCAAGTATCTGAGGACACATTTGAACTCAGATCTTTCTGACTCCAGGACTCTATCTACTGTACCACCTAGTAGCCTTGAGGGGAGAAATAGAGCATGTAAGACAATTTCAATCAAATAAATCAAACAAAATAAAATTTGTTTTTGTAAGAGGTATAAAACAATATTCACAGTAAATAGTATTTTACAAAGAAAAATGAGTAATAATAACAAACATTTCTTTAGCTCCTACTCTGTGAAAGGCACTATGTGATACACTGGGAAAATGAAAATAAAACAAATGTCCTTGCTCTCAAGGATCCTATGGCAGCAAAGATTGAAAACACTGAGCTGATGATCTCCTGCCTCTCCAGTCCATTCTGATATCATCTCTTTGTCCATCTGTAACACCTGTGTTATACAATTGATTGAAGTCATCAACAATCATTTATTAAATATGTGTTCAGGTACACTTATGGATCTATGACTATACACACATATGCACAACTGGAAATCTACATTTAAAGCTGTAAGGAAGAAGGCAAGGATAGTTTTGGTATTGTTGGTGCATTTTAGCTCAAAGGTCTATGTCTCTTAGGGTGATAGAAACCATCCAATCCTAGAGATGAGAACAGGAACTTTGGGTTTGAATAGGAAGGGATATCCTTTCACAGTCATCATCAAAACATCCAGCAGAAGATATTACTAGAGATTTCTGCTCGACATTCACCTCTTTTAAAAAATATCTTCAAGCTTTTTGGCCAAGGTCATAATTTCATAATTTTACCACATTGCTGAATGTAAATCCAAGCAAAAACTGGATCATAGTGACACACACACACACACACACACACACACACACGCGCATGAATGTACAGATATTTCTGTGAATCTGTGATACTCTCCATGTGGCATATTCCCTTTAGTGAATGAATAAATTATAACCATTGAAATTCTCAAGAGGAAGTATTTCTTAATGCTAAATTAATTTATTAACTGACAGCTCAAGCCAATCTAAAATGGTCAGTAGACTCCACCCATAATCTGAACAGGTATCATCAAGAGTGATCAGGGTAAAAGAGAGAGGCAAAAAAAGAGGGAGCAAACTCTGGCACACATCTTATATTCTTCTTGTGATCTCATCATTCATCTCTTCCCTGAACTTTCTGAGACATCTCTGATTGGAAAAGCCACTGAGGAGGTGAACTTAGAGACCCCAACTCCTCCCTCATTACCTCCTCACAGGAAGAGGCTGGTCTTAAGGATGCCAACATTCCTCCACTCTCCCTGCCACCATGGCAGCTAGAGCTTGCTGACTTTTTTTTTTAACCTAAAATAGTTCTTGTTTAGAGCTAAATGAAGAGTAGGTCTCTACCCTGCTGGAAAAGAAAGCCATCTCAATGAGATGCCTTGAAGCCTGGGTGTAAATTACTTGGAAGCTGGATGTGTTTCAAAACCCGAAGTTTAAGTTTTTATAAATCATGGCCAATCAATATTAATTTTCCCAAGAATAAAAGAAAAACCAATTATGAAGTATTATTGTGTTCTAAGGGCTGGGCTAAGTGCTGGGGATACAAATAGAAAGGAATTAAGACTGTCTTTAAAGAACACATACTAATTGGGAAAGAAAATATATAAAAGAAAGCTCATCTGCAGGTCAAATGTCCAGAAGACCTGAGGGTTTAGTGGTAGGTAGGTGGTAAAACCCAGAGAGGCCTTAATTAACTAATATGACAGTGCTGAAGAATTGGAAGCTAAAGGGATGTCGCTCAGTTGGGGAATGGCTGGACAAATTGTGGCATATGACAGTGATGGAATACTATGGTGTTATAAGGAATGAACAGGATGATTTCAGAAAGAGATGAAAAGACCTATGTGAACTGACGTAAAGTGAAATAAGCAGAACCAAGAGGACACTGCACAGTAACTACAATATTGTGGAATAATCAAAAGTGATGGGCTTTGCAATGTTCCAGAACAATTATGAGGGACTTATAAGAAAGAATGCTAGCCACCTCCAGAGAAAGAACTGGGGCGGGGGTAGAAATGCAAATGGAAACATATGATTTGTCACTAGTTTATTTGGGTATATGATTTGAGGTTTTGGTTTTTTTAAGGTTATCCATTTACTAAAATGAACAATATGGAAATGTTTTGTGTGATAATACATGTATACCCAGAAAAAAAAAAAGAAAGATGGCAGTGCTAGAGTTGGAGGGTAGAGTCAGAAAGACAGAGTAGATAGTTGTGGAGGATCTTGGGAAGTGGTAATAGGAAAGGGGATAGACAGTAATGCTTAGTGGTCATCTGTCTCAGAAAAATTATGTTATTGGCTTTCATCTTTTTCAGGCCCAGTGACCAGTCAAGAAGCTCAAAGTAGGGGGAAAGCAAGGAGGGTAGAGTGAGATTATGTGGTGATAGATCATGTATACCTCATCCATTGTCACTCTTGACCATATCACCTATGAATTTTCCATAGACAGGGAGCCCACCCAATATGAGGGTTAGATAGAGGTGAGAGGCACTTTCTTTCTGGACCTCTTCATGCTTCATGATTATCAGTGGAACGTGTGGTTTTCCTTTGCTTTTGCTACAATACTCTTTTTTCAGTCATACAGCTCACTTGATGATGTCTTTTAAACTTGTTTTCCTATGATGACTTCAATGAATATTTTTCAGCTGTAATAGAGTCTGGTGGGGTTAGAGGTGGTAGAGATGTACTTCATCTTCCATACTGCTTTACACTGTGTATAAGTAGTTATTTCTGGAGAAGGAAGTTAAATTTTTTAAAAGTTGGAGATTAATTGTATGAGACATTTGTGGCCTGAATAAGGTAAGTTTTAATTACTAAAGTGCTATTTAGCTGTGTAATACAAACTCATTTTTCTTTCGTAACAGCCTCCTTCACTTCTCTGTTCCATTTGTCCTTAGGAAGATTCAGAAACACCAGCATCTAGGTCATGCATGGTCAGAAAATCATGTTTTTATCTAATTTATCTTTCCTATCACAATTTCTACCAGGGAATTTTGATTTTCCTGGCAAAGATACTAGATTAGTTTTCTATTTCCTTCTCTAGCTCTTTTATAGATGAGGGGACTGAGGCACACATAATTGATTTGCTCATGGTTACACAGCTAATAAGTGTCTGAGGCCAGATTTGAACTGAGGTCTTCCTGACTACAGGACCAGTGTTCAATCCACTGTACCAACTACATGTCTAGTGATATTGTGGACAACTCAAACCTCCTAACCCTTAGTTTCCTCCTTTGTAAAATGAAAGAATTGGACTAAATAGCCTATGAGGTCTTTTCCAGTTCTGAATATATGATCCCACAATGCTTCCGCCATTGTGTTAGTCCCAGTTCTGGGTGACAGGCAGCTCTACTCTTTATTAGGTACTACAAGTGGGGCTGCTGCAGGCAGAATTGGAGATGATGGAAACACTCAGCAACCTCATGCCCTGCTGGAGGCAGAGAACTTCCTGTGCCTGCCTGATTCTCATGGCCTCCTGAGATGACCGATCCCTCCATGTCGACTTTATTGGATCATTCAAATGGACTCAGTTGTCCTATTTGAGAGGGTTAGATTAGATGGTCTATGAGATTCCTTCTAGTTCTATGCTCTCATCCATTGTACTGCAGAATCATGGAATTCTAGATCTCGCAGGGGATTTTGGAAGTCATCTAGCCCAGCTGTACAGCAGTTGGTGGGTTTGACCTTCAATATTCTGACATTCCTTCTGCTTCGTTTGTAGGAACAACCTACTGTAATAGGCAGCAAGGTTTGAATGTTCTCTTCTTTGATCAGAATCAGGGAGAACGCTCGGCAATTAGTTTAGAATGATCTCCGTGATACATTTTGACAGCTTCAATAAAGCATATGCTTTAAATACTCCAGAGAATGTTATATCAATGCAGCCTTCAAAGGAGCTCTCTGGACAAATGAGAAAGTTTCCCCAACTCTGCTGAGAAATGTTCATGTTTCCATCTCTTACGTCCCTGCTCAGAGGTAAGATTAATAAGAGCCAATAAAGAATGCCTTCTGGCTCTCCTTGTACACAGGGAGGTGAACTTGGAACTGACAATGTGCCTTCTTTAGCTTGAACCCATACAGTTCATTTTGTTGAAACTTCTTTATCATGTGTGCATGTTTAAAAAACAAAAACAAAAACCATCCCGAACCTGGTGACCGCCTTGCGGTCCTGCTGAACTCTTCTACTTTGACTTTCAGATGTGAAATGTTTTGAGTACGGCTTTTATTTCTCTTTCCTTCAGAAGGAGTTAGGTGATTTGTAATTGCATTGATGGGCAAAAGTTAATGGAATTTGAACTCAGTACCTTTGAAAAATAAATGATTAACTGCTACCAGACTTGGGGCATATCAGGAGATTCAAAATGAAAAGATTTCACCCATTTCTTTTATTTTTTCATTACTCATCCTGTTACAATTGATATAAGTATATCATCTTCTAACTACAGCTGCCACACTCCAGGTCACATCTCTGCTGCAGATGGCGGAGGTCAGCACCTCTCCCTGAACTGGGCTCGGAGCTGGGCCAGGGCCTCCAGGGAAGGCAGAGATCGAGCCTTCCATGAGGTTGGCATGTCCTTCTGCATTTAATTTTCCTTTAAGTCAGCTCTGATTATGGGGAATTTCCTCATGTTTCATGTATTTCTGAATCAAGCCCTGTGGAGTATCTAGAGGGTACTGCCCCTGTGGCTGGCTGGGGAGCAGTGAGATGTAGTCTGAGCACCAGGTCACCCACCAGCACATGCGCCTACTACCTGTCAAATCTCATTGGAGTGAAATCTTTCCTAATGTTGAAATCATCTGACAGTCTCCTGCTAATGAGACACAGGATTTCTTCCAAGTACAGTTTAGGGACTTCATATGCAGAGGGTTTATTGTAAAAGGGTTGGGAGAGAAGCCCACAGTATCCACGGGATAAAGATGTTCTTTTCATATTCTCCCTTTTAATATGAAATGTTTGACCCAATTCACTTTAGAAAAGCAGATACATTTACTCTCCACAGTTGATGGTTGCTTAGACACATTGGTGTAAAAAATGGTAAGGTTTAACTTGTCTCTGTTACTTGTTTATATGGCCTTTGTAAAGACACTTGTTTCTCTCTGTCTTTTTCTCTGTCTCTGTCTCTCTTTCTCTTTGTCCCTCTATCTCTCCCCTCATCTTTCTCCATCTCTCTGTTTTTTTCTCTCCACCTTCTCTGCCTCTTTCTCCCTATCTTTCACTGTTTCTCTCTATTCTCCCTGTCTCTGTCTCTCTCTGTCTGTTTCTCTCTTTCTCCTCTCCATGGAGATTATCTCCAGAGATGTGAGATGTCCAAACCCACAACTATATTTCATAGCAGGATATGGAAATGTAATAAGAAATATTATAGTGGTTAAGATGCTGAGCTTAGAGTTATAGAGACTTGGGCCAAATCCTATCTCTGACTCTTGATATGATACTTGGCAAGTCACTTAACCTCTGTGACTCAGTTTCCTTACCTGTAAAGGAGAATAATTATATCTGTTACCCTTGCCTTGGGTTGGTATGAGTCCCAAAAAGGTTTTGGGTACTTTAAAGCTTTATATAAATATGAGCTACTTTTATTTAGGGGAGGACCACTTTTAGCTTAGGAAGTGAGGCAGAGGGAATCAAGGAAGACTTTATAGAGGAAGTGGCATTTCACCTGGCCTTAGAGAATGGATAGATATTAAAATTTGGTTTGGGGAGAGTAGAGGATATATTTCAGGTAAATAGAAGACTGTGAACAAAGATGAAAAAAATCTAGTTCCTGTTCAATGAATCTTCAGTATCTTTTATGAGATGAAATAAGTTTCCTTGAGTTCATGAGTTCATTGATGAGCTTTCTCAATTAAATAATTCCTTTGACCCTTATGGTGTAGAGGTGATCCTGGGGGTTAAAGAATATGTCAGTGGACCACAAACCCTCATAGATCCTATCATGGAGAAGCTTTGAGCACAGCTCAGAGGCAGATTATATCTACCGCTATTTGTTATCCAAGGACACACAAAACTAAGGTGAAGGGATTCAACTGGTTAGCCAAAGAAGGTTAATTTTCTGACTACAATAACTCTTAAAGGCCCTCCACTATATCATATAAGGGTTGTGCTCTCCAGAAGTGGAAAGAATGCCAAGAACATCACAGATATTTGAGATATTGAAGTACAAGGTGGTTTAGGAACCAAAGTATAGAATGACACGGAAATATGTTTCACATGAGTTGAGAGAAAGGAGACTTTAATATGAGTTGCAATCCTCTGTAGAAGACTTTCTAAAGGAATCAAGACTTGAATTGGTCCTCAGAAGATGGATAGCATATGAACAGGTGGAAAGGAGGGGGAAGAATGCAAAAAAAGTTGAAAGATGGAAATGAAGGCATTGGGAAGAAACTCTAAACACTCAAATAGAAATGAGGGCCACATAGGGATCCTTTGGGGGCCACATATTGATTTAGAAAACCTTTTAATAACATTCTCTATATTATGTTATATTATTATTATATTATATTATACTATATTATACTATATTCTATTCTATTCTATTCTATGTCATGTCATATCATGTCATGTCATATTATATCATGTCATGTCATATAATATGTTATATCATGTCATATCATATCATATCACATCATATTATATATTATATCATATCATATTATGTTATATTATGTTACGTTACATTATATGATATAATATATCACATGATATCACATGATATGATATGATATTTTTGTTTATTTTGTTAACTATTTCCCAATTACCTTTTAATTTGGTTTGGAATATACTCTGGAGTACTGCAGGGTCTTGGTGTTGTGTTTGACTTCTCTGGGCTGCAAAACTTTACATAGCTATATGTCTAAAATCATCTTTTTGAAATGGAGAAAAGGAGTTGCTTCTACTCTTGGAATATGTTCAAGCCCCTAATATTTTGTCATCAGATCTAGGAATAGTCTTATTTACGTGAACTACAAGTCTTTCCTCTGCTACATCAGCAAAACCTGCCACTCTGTAGTCCAGTAGCCACTAAAACTCCTTCAGTGGGAACTATTTCCAAATGTGAGGCTGTCTACACCTGCTCAATTTGATGCTGTTCATTGTAAGTGGAAAATTGTTGAAACCTATTCTTTTCCTTTTCATTTTAGTTGAACCTTATATTTTTCCCAATGTGTTTCAGCATATGAATTAGTTTTCCAGAGCTATGGCCTGGGAGAGGGGGGGTAAGCATCTTTTTATATCTCAAAAACTTTTAAAAATTTGTGTTGAAGGTGCTCTCTGTCAACTATTTCTATGTCTTTTCCCATTGGCTCCACATTTGGTAATTTCATGGTGCTGACATCCCTAGTGGTGCCAAAATTGAAATAAGCTGGCCACCACTTAGCAAAAAAGAAGTATGGCATAAAGTGACCAGTGGTGCATTAAGGAAATATGGAAGGGATGATGATTTTATGTGTCATAAGATCATAGAACTAAAGCTTTAAAGGATTTCAGAGACCATCAAGTGCAGTGATGGTAAACCTTTTAGAGATAAAGTATCAGGCCTCACCCCCTACCCCTCACCCCAGACTGAGTGCCATGCCCAGTCCCCCCAGATACTAAGTGCTGTACCTTGGATATACTCATCCTATATCATCTTTCTCCTGCTTTTTTCCTCTAATTCCAACATTCAGAATTACTCTTCTATGATAATTCTAATGACCATGTTGTTTACCCAATTGCAGTGGTGTCAAAGTCAAATAGAAATTGATCACTGATAGAGACGGGAGGTCCTAGGTTCAAATCTGGATTCAGACACTTCCCAGCTGTGTGACCCTGGGCAAGTCACTTGACCCCCATTGCCTAGCCCTTACCTTAGTCAATATTGACTCCAAGGCAGAAGGTAAGGGTTTTAAAAAAAAGAAATTGATCACTGAGGGCCTTAACGACCTAAATACCACAAGAAAACATTATTTGTGTTGTATTGTATTTTTATTTATTTTGTTAAATTTTTCCCAATTATATTTTAATCTGGTTGTCAATACTGGGGATTTTTTTTGTAGGGTAGTAGCAGTTTTCTGCCTTTGTTTATAGTACAGAACATCTCCAGAAAGAGAGTATTTGGTAAATTGTTCCCCATATGTAAGGACCTGAACTTGTGGTATATTGGACAAGAAAAATCAAGGTCATCGGGGTTATCTTTGGAAACACTCTCTTTAGAATATTCCCTCATTCTAAAATATAATAGTGACAGTAATAGAGGGACCTCACTGGGGATTCTGACATCTTTATTGCCAAAGCTTAGCTCAATATATATCTCATAATATATATATATCCTTTAGTTATGAATTTCAGACCTAGCAAGTGCCTTGTGTTTTCCATCTCCTGGTGGGTGTGCGTATCCCCTTAGGAGAGGCTGCATGGGGCCAGACTGATTATCTTTCATCTGCCCCAAAGAACTTCCACACACACAGGGGGGATTATCAATGTCTCCTAGCCATCTTCCTTGGACCAGAAGATCTGAGACCTCATAAGCACCTTGTACCTCTCATCTCAGGCTAGGGGCATCCTGAGGGAAGGATGCCAAGGAGTCTTCCATATACCTCAAAGAAATGGTTTCCATCTGTGCCAGTGCAAGGCAACCTCCATCTGCTGCTGTCAGTCCAGCCTCCTGAGTAGCATGTGGAGAATCTCCAGTCCAAAGAGGAACAAACTACCTTGAACTTTGAAGGAAGAATAGAAAAGTTTGTGCAGAACAAGACTTCTTTTTCTTGCCGAATAGGTTGCATTTTTTAAAGAAAAATTTTGTTTAAACCCTT
Organism: Monodelphis domestica; assembly: GCF_027887165.1. Classification (NCBI taxonomy): domain Eukaryota; kingdom Metazoa; phylum Chordata; class Mammalia; order Didelphimorphia; family Didelphidae; genus Monodelphis; species Monodelphis domestica. The sequence goes on along the minus strand of NC_077230.1, from coordinate 102,207,812 downwards.
ACCTTCCATCTTAGAATCAATACTGTGTGTTGGCAGAAGAGTGGTAAGGGCTAGGCAATGGGGGGTTAAGTGACTTGCCCAAGGTCACACAGCTGGGAAGTGTCTGAGGCCAGATTTGAACCTAGGACCTTCCATTTCTAAGACTGGCTCTCAATCCACTGAGCTACCCAGCTGCACCATGCATCCTTTTCTTAAATAATCTCTAACCTTGTTAGAGGGCTTGTGAAGTGGGGCCTTCCATCTGACCATCTGAACATTTACCTTCTATTTCATATTGCTTTTCTCCATCCCCATTTCCAATCTTGGTTGGGACAATGAGTAATGCCTTCCATTCAATGATGACCATTCACATACCTCCCAGTGACTCAGAACTCCTTCAAATCATCATACAAACACCACACCATACCCCAACCACCTGTTTCCTCATTCCCAAACCTCTCACCCCAAGTTTCAAGCAAACACTACCCAGCTGTGCTCTCTGGAGGTGCCTCTTCCAAAGACTACAAGCTTCCCTTTGTCTTCAATCTTTTCCACCCTCACTCCTTCCATCTCCTAGCTATTGGTAAAACCCAGCTCCCCTCTGATGACACAGCCTCCCCAGCTACCCTTTCTAGGGCTGGCTACACCTTTAATCCCCTCAGTACACTGGTGAAGGCAAAGGAATTGGAATACTTATTGCCCCTCATTGCCACTTGAGGTTCCTATTCTTCATATATATCACCTAGTCAAAATCTTGGAAGCCATATTGTCTACATGCCCCGGGTCATTACTCTTTCTTCTTCAATGATCTTGGGACCTGACACCATTTTTTTCTCCTCTCTAAATCTTGACCTAATTATAGGGGGTTTCAACATATATAGTGACTCTTCCTCAAATATTCTAATCACTTGTCTATCAACTGAAAAGAATGAAAAGTCCTGAACTCTTGACTTTTTAAAAATATGACCCCAGATACTAGAATCACCAATATTTAGCCAAAGAAAGTGACTAATCTGGGATAATGACTGACTGGCAATTAATAGAATTCTATATCCTATAAAGTTATGAAGCAAACTGAATGTAATGTATTTAGCTGCTTTTCTTTGTAACTTCATATTAGCTGTCATACTATTTCTTTAACTTCCTATAAGCCATCAAATCATTATTTTGCAATAGGATGCAGCTCAGTGCCTTCTTAGCAGAGGATCTGTGGGTTGTGCCTGTGTCTGAGCAGAAGGCCTGGCCATATATGGCACCCAGAGATATCCAGGATAGAAAGATACTTGGGGCAGAAAGATGCCTTGTAGAGATATTTCTTGTGTTTAGCTCTCCTAGGATTGGTGGTTGACTTTTAGCATGATATCTTGAATGATGTAATGTTAGGGCATAAAAAAAGGGAGAAAACTCTCATTCGGTTGACTTAGGTTGGGAGGAAAACTTAATGACCCAGCTTTGTGAGAGATGCTGTTCTTTCAGAGTGGCAGAAAAACATTCATCACACAACCTACTCATCTTCCAGGAGTTTCTTCTTCATCCCACCTTAATGACACATAAAGACCCTTGATTTTGCCATCACCTACACATGTACCACCTCTATGTTCAAGAATTTTGAAATACTTATCTAACCATAATCTATTGGCTTTTTGCCTCTCCTTCTGCCTTCCCTTAGAGATTCTCAATTATATCTATCCTGCCCAGACTTTCTACTGACTTCCAATCTTGAATCTCCAGCTGCCTTTCAGACATCTTGAAGTAGATGCCCAGTAGACCTCTAAAACTCAATATGTCCAAAAAGGAATTCTCTTTCCCCTTAAACTCTCCTTCCCCACCTTCCTTATTACTCCAGAGGACAGCACTATTCTTCCAGTCCTTTAGGCTTACAACCTAGGAATCATTGTGGATGCCTCACTATCTCACACTCCTCAAAGCCAAACTGTTGCTAACTTCTACTGATTTGCCTTTTGCAATGTCTCTTGAGTGTCCCTTCTCTTTTTACACTGCCAGCATTCATCACCTCACGCCTGCAATAGCCTATTGCTGGGTCTGCCTGCCTAAAGTGTCTCCTCTTTCCAATTCATTTTTCACTCAGTCACTAAAGTGATTTTCCTAAAGCAAATCATATTTCTCCACCACTGGGTAGACTTTAGTGGCTTCCCATTGGCCCCCGGGGATCAAAAACAAAGGTCTCTGTTTGGCACTCAAAGCCCTTTGTAACCTTTCCCTCTCCGGCTTTTCTTGTCTTCTTACAGTTTATTCTTTGATATGCATTCTTCCATCCAGTGATACTGGCCTCTTGGCAGTTCCAAGAACAAGATATTCAATCTCTTGGCTTTAGCAATTTTCTCTGACTGTGCCTTATTCCTGGAATGCTCTCCCTCCTCTACATAGCCTACTGACTTCCTTGGTTTCCTTTAAATACCAACTAAAATCTCACCTCCTATAGGAAGTCTTCCCTAATCTTTCTCAATTCTAGTGCCTTCCCCTTGTTAATTATTTCCCATTTGTTCTATATTTTGCTTGCTTTGTATTATTGATTTTATATGTTGTCTCCCTCATGAGACTGTAAACTTCTTGAGGGTAGAGACAATGTGGAATGATCAGCTGTAATAGATTTAGCTAATCTCAGCAAACCAATGATCCAGGACAATGCTGAGGTACTTGGGACAAAGAATGCAATTCACCTCTAGGGAAAGAACTGTTGGAATGGGAAGACAAATGAAAGCATATTATTTTTCACTTTCATTTGTGTTTTTATTTTGGGAATTGGGTTTTATGTGAGTATTCTTTTATAAAAAATGATCAATATGGAAATGTTTTGTATGATGATACATGTATAATTCAGATCAAATTACTTATCAACTCTGGGAGTAGGTTAGGAAGAAAGGGAGGGAGATAATTTGGATTATATAATTTCAGAAAATTTATATGGAAATTTGTTATTACATGTAATTGGCAAAATAAAATATCTTTATAATTTAAAAAACATTTTTGCCCATGTTTGCATTTCCATTACTTAGCACAGTGCCTGGCACATACAAGACACTTAAAAGATTTGTTTGATTGATTTTTCTATCTCCCTTTCATTGATTTCTCTTTTCTAAGTTCTTACTAAATTTACACAAATGACAAAATCTAGCACTTAATAGTAACTACTAGTTTCTTTAGCACTTAAGAGTTTACAAAGCACTACCTTCATGGAAACTCTGTTTAGTAAAATGATCCTCATTTTCTATATGGGAAAATCAAGGTTTGGAGGGGTTAAATTTCTTATTTAGGTCAAACAGCTAGTAAATAGTGGAGCCTAAATGAACTCAGGTTTTCTGATTCAAAGTCCAGTGCTCTACAATAGAGATATCAAACGTAAAACCCTGTGGGATGCATGTGGCTTACAGAACTCCTGAATTCCACCTGAATTAGATTAAAATGAAATTGAGGGGGCAGGTAGGTGGCACAACGGATTGAAAGCCAGGCCTAGGGAGGTCTTGGATTCAAATTTGGCCTCAGATACTTCCTAGCTGTGTGACACTGGATAAGCCACTTAACTCCCATTGCCATTGCCGAGCCCTTACTGTTCTTCTGCCTTGGAACCAATATACAGTATTAAATCTAAGATAGTAGGTAAGGTTGTTGTTTTTTTAATGTGATTAAGCAATTTTTGTTATTCAGTCATTTCCAGCTCTTTGTGTCCTCATTTGGGGTTTTCTTGGCAAAGATACTGTAGTGGTTTGTCATTTTCTTCTCTAGTTGATTTTACAGATGAGAAACTCAGGCAAACAGGATTAAGTGACTTGCCCAGTATAATACAGCTAGTTCAAGATCAATTTGAATTCAGGTCTTCCTGATTCCAGATTCAATGCTCTTTCTACTGTACCACCTACTTTCTTGTTCTATTTAATTCTGGGGCCAATTTATTGTCTCTTTGTAATATTTGTCCAAGTTACATATTCTGATGGACAAACTTTGTAGGTTGTTTGTCATAAGGTGTACAATAGGGGTAAGTCAAATTCTTGTTAGTGATCTTGTCCAGATGTATTTGCAGTGTTCTAGACTTAACACAACAGGTCTAACATCATCTACAAAGAGAAGTATATGGATAACCTAATCATCTATAGAGAATCTGTCTTCAACTTGGACTCTGGACTAGACTTCTGCCCCGACAGTTGTAAATATCTTTGGTGAACATGCATCTCCCTATTTAATGATTTGGCTGATATTAAGAAGAGGGTCATTGATGATGATATCTCATATCTTTCAAAGAATCTTGCACAATTTTGGTGAATACATTGGAAAAAATACATTGGATGATAGCCTTTGGAACAATTTTGTTCTGAACCAATTATAATTTGTTTTATGGGGAGAATCTTGTATTTTCTGCAGAGCTCAGTGAATTATGTGATATAATGATGCAATTTGTGAAATCTCAGTTCTGAAAACCTGCCTACTTCCTAACAATTTCAATGTTTGGGTAGATTATTTTCATTAAAATATTATGTAGACGAGAGAGTAAGCATATAATTAGTCAGTAGTTTTGAGGACCACTATTTGGGAGGATGGGGACTAATAAGACCTGAGTTTATTTTTCATGTCTGTGATGTCTTTATCTTCATCATATATATAGTGTATCAGCCCAACTCATAATTCAGTAATCTCCAGCACATACCTCTTCCATGTGAGCCTTGTCTAATCCAGAACCCTTTCCTGTCTTTGTTCTTTTTAGTGCTATTTCTGCCATTTCCATAAGGGCAAAAAATTTAGAGTCCAAGTGTGGTAACTCAACTGTTTTTAATGATGGAAAGTGTTTACTGCAAAAATATTTTTAGAGCTTTCCCATCTTTCATCTGTTTGTTGTCCTCCTTCCTATTTAGAAGGCAAGAAGAAAGAGACATCCCTGGGAGCTGGGGTCGTCAGGGTCCCTGAATATGGTAGGGTTTGATTTGCAGCTCTAAATTGGGTTAGCATTCAGGTACATGAAAAGAACTACTTTCCATTATCACTAATGTTATTTAACATAGTATTAAAATGCTAGCAATAGCAATAAGAGAAGAAAAAGAAATGGAAGGAATTAGAAAGGAAAAGGAGGTAATAAAACTATCTCTGTGGTTGATGATATGATGGTATATGTGGAAAATCCTAGAAATTCAACTAGTTGAAACTATCAATAATTTTAGCAAAGTATCAGGCTATAAAATAAATCCACATAAATCACCAATATTTTTATATGCTTCTGACAAGATCCTGAAAGAAAATATAGAAAAAGATAATCTACTTAAAATAACCACAGATAAAATAAAATACCTGGGAGTATATCTGCCAAAACAAACCCAGGAACTACATTAACATAATTATAAAATACTTTTCACACAAATAAAGCCAAATTTAAATTAAATTGACAAAAATTATTTTATTGAGTTAGAAAAAATAATGAAATTCATTTGGAAGAACAAAAGATCAAGAATATCAAAGAAATTAATGGGAAAAAACAATAAAAGAAGGATATCTAGCAATGCCAGATTTTAAATTGCAGTATAAAGTAGTAATTATCAAAACAATCTGGAACTGGCTAAGACATAGAATAGTAGATCAGTGTAACAGAATAGACATACAACAAAAAGCAGCTGCAAAAAATTATAATAATCTTGTATTTGACAAAATCATAGATACAAAGTTTGGGGATAAGAAATCAGTTTGGAAAAAAATTTCTGGGATAACTGGAAACTAGTTTGTCATAAACTAGGAATAGACCAATATCTTACACCATTCACCAAATTAGGATCTAAATAGGTACATGATCTAAACATAAAAGGAGATGCCATAAGTAAATTAGAAGAAAAGGAAACATACTATGCAGAGGTCCAGCCCCTACACTGATCTTTGCAGGGACTGGACCTCTGCATACTATCTGTCAGATTTATGGATAGGAAAAGAATTTATCCATCAACAAGTGATGGAAAGCATGGTCAAATGTCAAATGGATAATAGTGAGTACATAAAATTGAAAATTTTTTGTACAAATAAGTGCTTCCAAGATTAAAAGAAAAGCAGAGGTGTGTGGGAAATTTTATGGACAGCCTCTCAGATAGAGGTCTCATATTTAAAATATATAGAGAACTTTGTCAAAATTATAAGAACCATCCCTCAATTGATAATTGGACAAAAGATATGAACAGGCAATTTTTGGATGAAGAAATCAAAGCCATCAGACTGGCTAAAATGACAAAAGGGCAAAGTGACAAATGCTGGAGGGGATGTGGAAAAGCGGGGATACTCATGTACTGTTGGTGGAGCTGAAAACTGATCCAATCATTTTTGGGGAGTGATATGGAATTATAACCAGAGAGCTATAATACTATATATATTGTGTTGCTGGGTCTATTTCTGAAGAAAATCTGGGAAAGAGGAAAGGAACCCATATTTCCAAAACATTTATAGAAGCTGTCTTAGTGGTCAAAAATAAATGGAAACTGAGGGGATGCTCCTCAACTGGGGAGACTGAACAAATTGTGGTATATGGTCATGATGGAATATTACTGGAAATAATGAACAGACTGATTTTAAAATAACTTGTGAAGAACTATACAAGATAATGAACAGTAAAATGTGTAGTAACAGGTGAACATTATACACAGCCACAGAATTAATGCTTAAAGAATAAATTAGGAACGTTACCTCCAGAAAGTGAACAGAAGGTGAAATATGAAAGATTTAATTTATAGTATATATTGATCACCATGAGATCTTTTGTGAGGCAGGGAGGGAAGGCAGGGTAGAGGCTGGGATACTTCTGGATAAAATTTATTGTGTATATATGAAGAAAAGTAAGCTAAACATAGAGAAAATTTGTGACTTCATTTGTATACTATTTTCTTTTTCTTTGTATATGGAAATGCTTATTTCTTTTGGTTTTGTAAAATTTGGACTAATTAAAATAAAAGAATTTGATGTATATATGAAAAGAAGCTAAAGCTGACAGTGATTCGTCTAAAATCAAATAGAGATGGGTGTTCTGGTAAATGCTTAACAACTCCTGAAAAAACAATGGACTCACACTTTTAAGTTTTAACTACATGATTAACATTTTCTATTTCACTTTCTTAAGCCTAAGTTAGTAATATCAAACTCAAATAGAAATGAATTCCTTCTATTCCATATTGACTTAGAAAACCACAAGTTAATATTATGTATGTTGTATTATATTTTTGTTATTTTGTTAAACCTTTCATAATTACCTTTGGGGTTGTTTGTGAAAATTTGACCTCTCTGGCCTAGATAATCAAGGAAATAATAAATCAAAACCTGATTTGTACTGTTTGTTGGTTTCTGAGGTAAAAATTTCATGTCGAAAATGTAAAAAATAGGTCTTGTGGGTAAGTAGAAGCTACCTCCAACACACTCCAGCATAAACAGTGAACTGTGAAGACAGGATTCAAACCAAGTTCTCTTACTTTAAATCCAGTCCTGAAGAGGATCAAGTCCAGATTCCTAACAAAGATGATATTGTTAGGTTAGAAGTGGAAAGGGGATAAGATCTCTGAATACTGTAGAGGGAAAGATTTCTTCAGAGAGAATGATTAACATCTCTGCTCAGTATTATAAATAGAAAATAAGGAATAGTAGTAGTTGAGCAGATTTGATCATTCCTGCTTCTAGGATTGATTGTCCTTGCAAGTAAAAATAATTAGTGCCTGCCTACAATGTGTGATTCTATTCAATAAACATTTATTAAGTGCCTACTGTATGTATAACATTGTGTTCCCCCAGCACAAAGGGTCTCTACTAGTAGCATGAAATTCCATCATTAGAGCTCTACTCCTTTGACTTCTTATTAAAATGTCATGCCGCTCCCTCCAGCAAAGCAAGCCACCATTGATCATTATATTACTTAAGTGTGAATTGTCTTACCAGATCCTTTCCAAAAGTGCCAACTCTCAATGAGAAGGGAAATGAGAAATTGAAAGTTGGATCTGGAGTCGTGTCATAGACTATTATTAACCTAACATGAGAGCATGAGACCCTTTCACTATAAAGAAAGGGAGGAGAAAAGTAGCAGTGTCCATGTGGTCTACCCAAATTCCACAAAGCTGAGCTTTAGAGCTAGAGACTGGAAAAAAGTGACTCCTCCAGATTTTACCTAGACACTGTCACCCACAACTCTCTTTGTGGGCATGCATTCTTGTGAAATGTGGAGCTATATCACAGAACCATAAGAGAGTCTCCAGAAACTGACCATAAAGGTCCTCCAGGCATATGGTCTGTAAAACTCTCTCCAATTACTCTGATATTGGAAATAAAAATCTTCTATGAGAGACTTTCCTCTGGTTATTTGTCAGAGTTTCAAAGACCAGAACAGAGTGAGAACTAGACATTTTGGCTCCTGGGACAAGTCTTAAAACAAGCAACATGAAAGGTCCTTAAATCAACTTTGTAATTCATTATGTGAAAAGGATAAAAGAAAGAATTAAGATGAATTCACTTGAGGAGGGAGGGCTAATTAGTTACTATTGTGGCTTCTATTTTGAAGTGCTAGTTTTTTATCCTCTAAATTTTGAAACCCTTTCACCCGGTTCTAATTATGTCTCTGAAGGAGAGGCAATAATGTGTGAGGGGACAAAGAAAGGATTTTCTGCCCCAAATATTTTACCTTTCAGATATCTAAATTTGTCATTCTTAGATACTCATTTCCAGATTCTGCTTTTAAAATGCAAATACTTGTGTAAGAATTTAAAATTTAATTTCAAATGATAAAAATTATTTTAAGGGATTTATTAAATGATTATTAGAAATCAAGGAATAAAGAAGATACAAAATAAAAAATACATGCCCATGACTGGTTAGTCATTTTCAAAATCCCCACCTTACCATCATCACCACTGATTGCTGCATCGTGCCAAAGAGCACATGGGAGGAGTTACAGCCAATTAAATACCAATAATGTGATATTGCCAATTTGAAGACACAGGAGAGATTATAGGGAATTTGGGGAAATACTAAGGACTTCTGGGGAATGAATCAAAGGTTCAAAATCTCCATTTATACACTTGGTAGGAATGACACATTGATTCCCTGTCACTTTCATGTGAATTAGCTTATCAGGGCAGTTGCTTCAGTGAAGGGAATGTCTTAAGATAGCAGTAGATTGTTGGAATGGGAAGAAGGCTGGGCAATAGTGGGGAAGGGCATGAAGAAAAGAGAAGTAGCAGAGAGCAAAGAAAAATTACACTCCACAATTTTTGAAGATAGATCCTGGTGACTGGCAGCAGATTATGACTGACCTTTGCTTTGATCTGTTAAATGGGTATATTAATATCTGCATTGCTTACCTCATTGAGTTTTTGTGAAGATCAGAGGAGATAATGAATGTAAAGTATTTTGTAAACCTTAAAGTACCATATGAATCTTAGCCATTATTATTATTACTAAAGAATTATAATAGTAATATTACAAATTCTAATTTTTTGTGCTTCTGCCTTGTATGTGTTCGGTATTCTGGGCAACTTGACTATCATGATGTTCATAACTTCTATCAAACATAAGTGTAAAATATTCCTAGAAACCATTGATAATGAATCATCAATCAAATCAGCTTATTTTTGTGCTAGAACTTATGGAAGTTACAAGAGAAGACATTTTATTTCAAAGCCTCTTTCCTCACAAAGTTCATAGTTTAGTTGAGGAGAAACAACCAAGGTTTATGAAGTTAAGAGATACATGGTAATATATAAAGAAAAGCAAATTGCTTGGTAACAGTTACAGCTCATGTTCGTATAGTACTTTAAAGTTTAAGAGGTAGTTGTATAAGTGTCATTATCACCATTTTACATATTGGGGAGTAGATACTCAGAAAAGTTAATGGACTTGCTCAGAAGCACACAATTTCTGAATCAACATCTAAGCACTGATATCTACTAACTCCAAAATCAGTGCTCTTCCCAAATACTGCATATATATGGTACAAACTACGAATTTATTTTATTTCTTAACTCTATTGAGCATTTATTTTCTCTCCTTTTTATGCTCCACCCCAAAAGCAGACCCTTGTAACACACATGCAGAGTCAAGGAAAACAAATTGCCACATAATCCTTGTCCCAAAAATGTATGTCTTATCCTACACCAAGATAAACTCAGAATGGGTGAATGACTTGAATATAAAGAAGGAAACTATAAGCAAATTAGATGAACACAGAATAGTATACATGTCAGATCTTTGGGAAAGACTTTAAAACCATGCAAGAGCTAGAAAAAAAACCACAAAATGTAAAATAAATAATTTTGATCGCATCAAATTAAAAAGTTTTTGTACAAAACTTTTTGTACAAAACAAAACTAACGCAACCAAAATTAGAAGGAAGTAACAAATTGGGAAATAATCTTCACAACAAAAACTTCTGACAAAGATCTAATTACCCAAATTTTATAAAGAGCTAAACCAATTGTACAAAAAAAAAAAACAAGCCATTCTCCAATTGATAAATGGGCAAGGGACATGAAGAGGCAATTTTCAGTTAAAGAAATCAAAACTATTAATAAGCACATGAAAAAAATGTTCTAAAGCTCTTATAATCAGAGAAATGCAAATCAAAACAACTCTGAGGTATCACCTTACACTTAGCAGATTGGCTAACATGACAGCAAGGGAAAGTAATGAATGCTGGAGGGGATGTGGCAAAGTGGGGACATTAATTCATTGCTGGTGGAGTTGTGAATTGATCCAACCATTCTGGAGGGCAATTTGGAACTATGCCCAAAGGGTACTAAAAGACTATCTGCTCCTTGATCCAACCATGGCACTGCTGGGTTTATATCCCAAAGAGATAATAAAGAAAAAGACATATACAAAAATATTCATGGCTGTGCTCTTTGAGGTGGCAAAAAATTTGAAAATGAGGGGATGCCTTTCAATTGGGGAATGGCTGAACAAATTGTGGTATATTTTGGTGATGGAATACTATTGTGCTCAAAACGAATAATAAAGTGGAAGAATTCCATGGAGACTGGAACAACCTCCAGAAAGTGATGCAGAGTGAGAGGAGCAGAACCAGGAGAACATTGTACACAGAGACTGACACACTGTGGCACAGTGATCCTGATCAATTTGGAGGAATCTACGAGAAAAACATCCACATTCAGAGGAAAAACTGTGGGAGTAGAAACACAGAAGAAAAACAACTGCTTGAATACATGGGTGGAGGGGATATGGCTGGGGATGTAGACTAAATGAACATCCTAATGCAAACACCAACAACATGGAAATGGGTTCTGATCAAGGATACATGTAATACCCAATGAAATTGCATGTCGGCTGTGGGAAGGGTGAGGGAAGGGGAGGGATGGAAATAATGTGATTATTGTAACCAAGGAATAATGTTTTAAATTGACTAAATAAATTAATTTTAAAAATGTATGTCTTACTATACATCTTGCAGCCAAAAACACTTTTGTGAGGAAGTGGATAGCTTAGTCAGAAGTGTCAAATTCCTGACCAGGGGCCTGCCTGAATAACTCCCAAGTATAACCGGAGCCAAATTAAAAATATAATTGGGAAATTTTTAACAAAATAAATAAAAATTCAATAGAACATAGGCAATGTTAATTTGTGGTTTTCTAAGTCAATATGTAGTGCACAGTGCATAGATTAATCTCTAGAGTTATGATTTATTGTTATTTATCTTTATTATACTGTTGTTATTATAGAACTTGTTCTCCTGGTTCTGCTCGCCTCCCTCTGTATCAGTTCATACAAGTCTTCCCAGATTTTTCTGAAATAGTCCCTTTTATAATTTCTCTTGGCACTACAGTATGCCATTATGCTCACATATGATAATTTGTTCATAAGATATAAATGTTGTCCAAGTTTAGCAGAGAGGAAAAATTCATAAGAGTTGGAGGAGTCACAGAAGGCTTTGCCTTTGGAAGAGATCTACTGTAGGTATCTAAGAATGATGAGATTTGGGGGTAGCTAGGTGGCATAGTGGACAGAGATGCTGTCCTGGAGAGGGGAGGTCCTGATTTCATCTGGCCTCAGATATTTCCTAGCTGTGTGACCCCAGGCAAGTCACCCAAACCAAACCTTATTACCTAGCCCTTACTGCTCTTCTGCCTCAAAACAAATGCATAGTATTGATTTTAAGATGGAAGGTAAGGGGTTAAAAAAAAAGAATGATGACACATTAGAGAAATTGAATCTATGTAACAGGTCATGAGAACAATCAAGTAAGTATCTCTTCTATCTACTTATAGAGGTGTACCTCCTTCTGCCTAAAAAAAATAAAAATTAGTTAAGGCCCCTTAGATCCATTCTAAATCTGAGTCTTTGTAATTCTGATTTGTAAAGCTACTTCCCTGAAATTATTACATTCTTTGCATTCATGTGTGTGCATTCTGGCATATGCTACAATTGGCTTCATTGTGCAAAGAGGGGCTTCTATACTCCTACTATGACAACTCTTGGGTGAGGCGGGGTTGCTATTAGAGTTTGGGGTGGAGGATGGGAGGTTGGGGTAGGTGCCCAACCTGGTTCAACCATTGAAGAAAGAATTAGCAATCACTTTTCCTGCAGAGGGGACTGTTTTTGACTTTGAAAATCAGAATCCTAGAATTTCAGAGTTGAAAAGGACCTTAAAGGCCATCTAATCCTGATTTTTAAATAGAAACCCCCTCTACAATATTCTCAAGGAGCACTTAGTCTTTAGTCTTTGCTTGAAAATCTCCCATAGTGGGGAGCTCATTCCCTTTCCAGATTCTCCATTCTGTCTTTGGACTTGTTTCATCCTGAAGTAGCTTTTGCTTACATCCAGCCATACGTGTATTTGATAACTTTTACACACATCCATTTCTCCTTGCTCTTTTCTTTGATGACAAGAACAAGTTGAATTTTCCTTCTATAGGACAACCCTTCAAATACTTACAGACAGTTACCATTATGTCCTGCCTCCATCTTCTCCCAGCTAACCACTCCTTAATTCTTTCTCAACTGACCGTTCTCTGACATAGTACCCAAACCCCTCACAATTCTCCTTCCACTCCTAGAGATGTTGTCCAGTATGTCAAAGTCCTTCCTAAAAGTGTAGTGCCCAGATTGGGACACAATACTCCAGGCATTTAGATTCCAAGGCAAAGTGACTAATATCTCCTTCGTTCGAGATCTCAAGTTTTCATGTAGTCTAGCATTTTTGAGCAGTCATATCACATAGCTGATTCATTTTGAGCTTGTTGTCCACTTAGGCCTCTTGATCAATTTCACTTGAAACATTGGTAAGCCATGTTTCTTCCATCCTACACTTGTGCAGCTGACTTTTTGTGTAGGTGGATATTTAAGGTACAAGTGTTATAGGCAGGAAATATATCATCACAATGTCGCCATTAGCTTCTCCCTGTCTCTCATTCCATCCAAGTCACAAGCATGTGGCTTAATCAAGATGCATTTCTTCTCTATCCTAAATAGTAGTGTTTTGGGAGGGTGGGGTGGAGAGGCTTCACTTTTCACCAGTCCAGAAACCTATCCAGGATGGACACACTGTTTGTAGGGACAGAGATTCTGGCTAGTCTTACCATTCTCTTCTCAGACTGAATTTTGTGATTGTCACTTCTAAAAATTTCATCCCACATGGCCACTGGGATGCTCCTTCAGACAATGTGTATGCTAACGAAGCTCTCCTCCAAGAGAAATCAAAGGGCCTCATGGAAACTTGTTTATTAGAAAAAGCTGTGGGAGTGTGTCCTGCTTGGCAGAGCCTCTGACCTTTTCCATCCTTCCTTGCATATTTCTCCCCAACAACATCTTTTTATGTTCCCTCACCCGCTTGGGTGAATCATAGGTCTGCAAATTGCTAGAATAAAAAGCTTTGCTTGGTGCATTAGGTGCATATTTGGGAGACAAAGAATGAGACAGCTGATAGTAGCTTCAGGTCTGAAAAATGTGCAAGTGTCTATTTAATCCACACGTGAAATCTAAAGGCAGTCAGAAGACATTCACCCCCCCCTTTCCCCCTTTTCTCAAAATAAGATGATATTATTTAGCTGGAATCAGAAGCTTGGACTTAACTTTCTGGGGGGGAAAGCACTTTTCGATTTTCATCCAGATCCCCATTATTTAAAAACTGCTTAACTCATGCAAATAATTAGAAGTCAATTTCTCCCCTCCCTGGAAGCAGAAGCTAATGGAGGTGCACCTTTCCCCTTCTTTTTGGACAGTAAAAGTTACATCTTAATTCAGCCAAGCTCTAATGTTGTTCTGAGCATCTGAGTTCTGAAATGTTCTTTTGTGGGATTCCCCCATGAATCTTAGCTTTCCACCAACATTGCTGGCTTGCTGTTGGGGGAGGGAGTTATTAAATCTAGGAAAAAAATGCTTTGAAATGAAAACGCTTCCTCTTAGGATCTCTTTGGCTCTGCCACGTTTTCCTTGCCTGCTTTAGTATGTATTTATTCAGCCCTCATTTCAAAATTTACCATCACTTGTATTCTCAAATTGGGTTGTGCTGAAACTGGGCTCCCCCACCCCCATCATCCTGCCTCCAGTCCTTTCCAAAGACAAATTGCTTACATCTGTTAAGGCATTTCTGATTAATAGAGGAATATGACAAGTGATGTCATCAAGGTTTGGGATGCTTTTGATCAAAGGGGGAGGGGAAGCTATGCCCACACATAGCTACTCCTTCATTTATCAGGTCGATGCTCTGCCTTTCCTCTCATGTGCCTAAGCCACTTCACAAAGGCCTTCCAACCAGCCTGCTATCAACACCATCCCCTATCCTGGGGAGAGGAGAGGGGCTAGCAAAATGAAGAAGCAGTAGAGAAAGGAAGAAAAGTAAGGCTTCTCAGTCCCATGTCCTGGCCTACCAAGGTACCATCTAGACCTCCAGTCCCTTCAGCCAATGGAACAAGGAAATTCAAATGAATGAATGATTGGATGGATGAAGTCTGCATGAACATGTACAGCCATAAATGTAACTAACAAACATTGTTGCAGGAGAGATGAGTGTAATTAGATAGGAGGAAACAGTTTGTCTTGTTCCTATATTCATTCAGTAAATATTTTGGGGATTCCTACTAAGCACTATCATTTTGTAGGGAAGAAGTTTCTATCAGATTCCTTCTCAAAATTTAAATGAAAAAATTTAAACCCAATGCCTGGACTACTACTATACTGTAAGAAATGATGAGCAGGTTAATTTAAAAAGAAAGAATAAAACATGGAAAGGCCTACGTGAAATTATGGAGAGTAAAACGAGCAGAACCAAGAGGATATTACATACAGCAACAAAAGTACTGTTTGAAGAATGGCTTGTGTGTGTCAAGCTCCAGAGTAAGAACTGACAAATAGAAATAAGTAAGACATATTTTTACATTACATGTATGTAAATGATGCCGTCTCTAGAGAAAAGAGGTAGGAGAGAGAGAGAGATCTGGGAATTCTAATGTAGCAAATAAACAAATAAACATGTAATGTAAAATAAAATAGAAATCAATAAATCCAATACCTAATGAATAGCACTAATTGTGGCACACAAGCTTTGTTGAGAGCAGGCTAAAGCCCACCATTTGAGTGGTTCATCTCTAACCACTGCCATCACAGGTGGTGTCAGGACAGGCCCAACAGCAAGGACCTAGGATTTTGTCAGTGAAGAAACTCTTTAGAGAGAAAAGCTGCAGTGTATAGCTTAAAGTCATTGGCAATTGCTTGAGGCACAAAGAAGTTGAGAGACTTGCCTGTGGTCACATAGAAAGAAGTGTCTTCATATCTGCATGAGACAAAGCACTTTCACACCCACCCCTTCTCATCCGTTCATAACAACCACTCCATGAAATCATTCCCATTATCTCTATTTTGCAGATGAGGAGCAAAGGACAGGACAGTTCACCTAAGGACATGTAACTGAATGTTTTTTTCTGTTTAGAGAAATTGTTCAATTGTTGCAGCCACATCTGTCTCTTTGTGACACCATTTGGGGATTTCTTGGCAATGATACTGGAGTGGTTTTTTGTTTCCTTCTCCAGGTCATTTTACAGATGAGGAAACTGAGGCAAACAGGGGTAAGTCAATTGTCCAGGTTCACACATCTGGTAAGTGTCTGAGATTTGAACCTAGGAAGAAGAGGCTTGACACTCTACCCACTACAGCATTTAACTGGTCTTTAAGAGGTGTAACAACTTGCATTTATATAATTCTTTTCTTGTGATAACTCTGGGAACTACATGGTACAGATATGATTATTCCCACTTTACAAATGAGGAAACAGATTCAGATGGAGTGATGCACCCATCATCATACAAGTAAACAAACATCAGGACTAGGATTTGAAACTCAGCTTTTTGATCCCAAGACCAGAGCTTTTTCCTCTGTATCATTTCCTTTCTGCGTCTCCACACTTTGGGGGTTTTGCTTTTTAGAGAGAAAGCACAGGTAATAGTCACCATCTCCCACTGGGGCCTCTGGGTAATACTTGTAGTAGGAGCCTGGCAGTGCCATGTAGGGTAGCGCTTCAGTTCCTCTTAGAGGCTTTTAAATTAGGATCCAAAGCTGTAGATTAGCCTAATTTAATAATACGGCTGGCTGCCTCTATTGAAGCCTGCAATACCATATTTTTTCTTTCAACTCACTCAACAAGTATTTTACTAAAGTTGGTTGCAGATGGAGCCTGAGCTAGTGCCTAGCTGAAAATCATAATCTTTTCCTTACTGAGTAGCTGAGGAAACCAGAGACACTGACCACAGTCAGAGCCAGGACAAGGCATTTGTGCATCTGAGGCAAGATCTGAAATGTCTTTTCCCATTGTCTCGCTGTTCGATGGAGGATCATAAGAGCATTGGAGGGGTTTTCAAGGTCATAAAGTCCCACCACCTCATTTTCTAAGTGTGAAGGCTGAGATATAGAAAGGTTAAGTGACAAGGGTCACATAGTAAGTATCTCAGCCAGGATTTGAATCCATTATGATCCATTAGACTCGACACTTTGGTATAGTGCAAGGAGTCTGAATTTAGGGGCAGAGAGGCCAATAAAGAGTCTACTGAGGCTATAAAGTCCTACCAAATTCTTTTTATGACAGAGATATTTAAGTCCAGAAGACCAAAAAGAGAGAAAAAAAATCACAGACTAATTTCCTTAATGAATATTGATGCAAAAATCTTAATTAAAATATTAGCAATATCTCACAAGGATTATTCACTTTGACCAGGTGGGATTTATAGCAAGAAATCAAGGCCGGTTTAATATTAAGAAAACTACCAGCATAATTGACCCTATTAATAAGCAAACTAACAGAAATTGCATGATTATCTTAATAGATGCAGAAAAAACCTTCAAGTAAATACAACACTCGTTCCTATTAAAAACACTAGGAAGCATAGGAATAAAAGGGCCTTTCCTTAAAATAATAAGTAGTACCTACCTAAAGCCATTAGCAAGTATCATCTGCAATGGAGATAAATAGAAGCCTTCCTAATAGGAGCAAAAGTGAGCCAAGGATGCCCATTAGCAACACTGTTATTTAATATTGTACTAGAAATGCTAGCTCTAGCAATTAGAGAAGAAAAAGAAATTGAGGGAATTAAAGCAAAAAATGTGGAAAATAAACTATCACTCTTTGTGGATATATTAGGGAATCCTAGAGAATCAACTAAAAAACTAATTTAAATCATTAATAACTTTAGCAAAGTTCTAGGATACAAAATACTTACACATCAGTATTTCTGTATTTTTCCAACAAAGTCCAACAGCAAGACGTAGAAAGAGAAATTCCATTTAAAATTACTCCAGACAATATAAAACACTTAGAAATCTCTTTGACAAGACAAACAGGAATTATATGAACACAATTACAAAGCATTTTTCACACAAATAAAATTAGATCTAAACAACTGTAAGAACTTAATTGCTTGTGGGTAGGCCTAGCTAATATAATAAAAATGACAATCCTAAATTATTGTGTCATACCAATCAAAGTACCAAATAAACTAGAAAAATAATAATAGAATTCATTTAGAAGAACAAAAGGTCAAGAATATAAAGGGAACTAATAAAAAATGTGAAGAATGGTGGCCTAGTGGTACCAGATCTTAAACTGTTTTACTAGCTAACAAATAGGAGTGTGGATCAATGGAATAAAGTAGGGGTAAATGACTTAAGCAATTAGTGTTTGATAAACCCAAAGATCCCAGCTTTTGGAATAAAAATTGACTATATGACAAAAACTACTGGGAAAATTGGAAAACAGTATGGAAAAAATTAGGTATAGATCATTATCTCACACCCTCTATCAAGAAAAGGTCAAAATGGGTATATGATTTAGACATAAAGGGTGGTATTATAAGTATGCTAGGGAAACATAGACTAGTTTACCTGTCAGATCTATGAAGAAGGGAAGAACTTATGCCCAAACAAAAGATAGCATACATTACAAGATTTAAAATGAATAGTTTTGATTATATTTAATTAAAAAGGTTTTATTTTTACAAACAAAACCAATATAACCAAAATTAGAAGGGAAACAACAAATAAGGAAAAAAATTTATAACAAATTTCTCTGAAAAAGGTCTCGTTTCTCAAATATATAAAGAACAAAGTCAAATGTACAAGAATGGAAGTCATTTTCCAGTTGAAAAATGATCAAAGGAGATGAATAAGCAGTTTTCAGATAAAGAAATCAAAGTTATCAATAATCACATAAAATGTTCCAACTCCCTCTTGATTAGATAAATGCAAAGTAAAACAACTCTGAGGTACCACCTCACACCTATCAGATTGGCCACTATTACTTACTAAGGAAAGTAAAGGAAAATGATAAATGTTGGAGAGGATGTGGCACAATTGGGACACAATTGCATTGCTGGTGGATTTATGAACCAATCCAACCATTTTGGAGGGCTATGACCAAAGGGCTATAAAACAATGCACTTTGATTCATTAATACCATTACTAGGTCTGTATCCCAAAGAGATAAAAAAATGGGATAAAAAATGCTTGTACAAAAATAAAAAACAAAAAAAAATCTGCTGTTTTTGTGGTGGCAAAGAATTGGAAATTAAAAGGATGTCCCTCAATTGAGGAATGACTGAACAAATTGTGGTATATGATGGTGATGGTATATTATTGTGGTATAAGGAATGATGAACAGGATGATTTCAGAAAGAACTGGAAAGATTTTCATGAATTGATGCAGAGTGAAATAAGCAGAACCAGGAGAACATTGTATAATCTAATAGCAATATTGTAGAACAATCAAATGTGATAGACTTTGCTATTCTCCGCAATACAATGATCCAGGACAATTCTGAGGGACTTATGACAAAGAATGCTGTCCACATCCAGAGAAAGAACTGTTGGAGTCACAATGAAAGCCAGCAGATGAAAGCATACTATTTTCACTTGTTTATGTGGGTTTATGTTTTGAGGTTTGGTTTTCTAAGATTACTCACTTTCAAGAGTGAAGAATAAAAATGAAATAAAAGAGGGGACAACACACAAAAAGAGGAAGGAAAACAGGTGTGGGTAGATACTATGGGAGATCCAATTTGGGAGTATCTTGAAACTAACCACAAGAGGAAATGCAAAGTGGAGTGAGATGAGTCCAGTTTCTGCCTTCTATAAAGAAAGGCATGATTCACTTATGTGCATAGCTGTTCAAACTGAATACAACAGAAAACCTGAACTTGGAGCCAAAAGCTCTGCTCTTATGACCTATGAGCTTAGTGATCTTGGTCAAGTCACTGATCTCTTCCAATCCTCAATTGTCTTATCTGCAAAGTGGAGATAATAATAAATGTATTGTCTGTCATAATGGTTTATGATGATGGCCCACTGAGATAATGTATGTGAAAGGATTTTGTAAAGTGTTGTGGATATAGGATTCTATTCATCATTATTAATGATACTGGAAAAAGTCCCAAGTTGTAAGGTTGTTCTGTTGGATGATGGTGAGGATGGGGATAGGGTTTATGGCACTGAAAATATATATCCAATAGAGATGGGTTCAGATAAAATATGACTTTGATTTCTTCCTGGAATGTGCATATATTAATATTGCCCCCACCATAAATACCTTATCAGTAGAAATAACTCAGACTTTGGAGTTAGAAGACCTCCTCCAATCATATCTTATACCTGACACTTATTTCTTGTGTGAACTTGAGCAAATCTTTATACCTCTCTGGGCCTCAGTTTCCTTTGTAAGATGTACATGCTGCTCATGTGAGATATCAATGTCCACATGGGTTTTCTAAATGTAACTCAAGGGGAGGCACATATAGAGATAGACATCTGGAATTTTGCTTCTCTTCCCGCTAGGGAAATTTTTATTCCTTCCTAGAGGGAAAACAGGAAAGGAGCCAAAAGGCTAGCAGTTATGCTCCCAAAGAGAGGTACCAGACTAGAATTATATCTATTCAGTCTTTCCCTCTTCTAAATATTGCTTATCTAGAAGGGTTTTTTTTAATCTTCAAAAGCAACAATGTTGTCAACTTCCCTAGTCACTGTCCCTCAAAGGAAGATAACTCAAGTTTATACTCATAAGCTTGACACTCTTCCAAATAATGTTAGTTACATAAAAGACCATCACAAATAGTGAATTGACTCATTTGTCCAAGCGGGTAGTAGACAGAAATTTGGAAAAGTTCTATGGATTAAACTATACTAGAAAATACATTTAAGATTGAATTTTTAGATGGGAGCAAATTGATGCTTTGCTCAATCTAATCCAAAGAGAAATATGTTGAAGTATCTAAGGACACAAGATGGAGATCTGGGACAACTGAAGAGCTACCTTCTCCTTACATATCTGCAAGACAGTCTTTTCCTTTTTCATGGAGTAGGTTCTCAAGAGAGTCTTGAATCATGTCAAGTCTCTCTTGAAAAACAGAGTTAAGAATGTCTCCAAAAATCTTGAACACACAGTACCCCCTACTTAGGTCTGTAGATTTGAGCCATTATTCTTCCCACCAGTTAAGAGGATCAAATACAAAAATGATCCAAGGTTGAAATAAAAGTTACACCTCATCTGTAAACTGAGAGATTTTAAATCTCTTAAGTATGCCACCTGGTCCAACTCCTTTAATAATACTAAAACTAAAATACCAAGGTCATACAAGTAATAAATGTAAAGCTATGTTGGGAGAAAGGTGTGCCCCAGTGAGACTTAGACAAAGCTAAAGGTATGCAATGACTAAAAGATAGGCATGAAAAGGTAAAAGGCAAAGGTACCAATTAGACATTCCATATTTTTAAAAATATGATGGGTTTTAGTACCTTAATTGCAGATGAAGAAAATAATTGTGAATTCAGGGTTCAGACTGCCCTAGACCTAAGATTCCCAAAGGAGTATGAGAGGTAAAAAAAAAAAGATGTAACTTAGGAGAATATGGAGTAATTTAATGAGATAAGGGACTTTTGAGGGAAGAGCAGTCTATCAAAAATAAAGACAAGTTTTTTTGTCCATCTCTTGACAAGAAATCATAAGCAACCTTAGAGCTTCAGCTCTGAGGGAGTCCAAAGGAAAGCTCTTTTGCTGATCCAGAGGGCCATTGCCTTAGCTAAAAGAGCTTTTGTAACACTAACTGAAAAGAACATGCTAACACTCCAACCAGTTGAAGAGGGCCAGAGGTTGAAGGTAGAAAAGCCTGCAGCTGCCTTCAAAAAGAAAACCCAAGAGACCTATGGATCAACCCATCCAGCAGAAATGCCACACCCTACAACAGCTGTCCAGCTATAGAACAGCTTGCCTGGTCCTGTCCAGCAGCCACAGAGCCTGGGGAAGAGCCAGTATAGCTGTTTGGTCAGTCTAGCAGCCATGGAATCTGGTAAGGAGCCAGCGTGGCCACCAAGTGCCCTGCTCAACCCAGGCCAGCAAAAGATTGTCCTGTCCAATTGAGACACTGCACCCTCAAAGGAGCCAGCCCAGCTGAACTGGGGAGTGACTTGGGGTAAACTCTGTGAGGACCCTCCAGAGAGATAAAGCACTTGAAGACCCTGCTTTCTCTTTCTGAGTTGTCTCGCTACTATTGTGCTTTCTGCTCCATATACTATCCTTTGATGTCCCTTTTCGTTCCAAAGGCAATAAAGGCTATAAGAGTTCAGAGGAGAGAGAGGGTTCTATAGAGTCCTGCTCAATGCCCACTCTTCCCCCCCCCCCAACTCTATATTTGTGGGAAAGTATGCTTCTGGAATTGGGAGAAATGATTTATAATTACTGTTTGAGCTATGCAGTTTGAGTAAATGCTTGTGTTAAGATCTGAGACTCCCGACTGATTGCTAAAGGAAAGTACCATGACGGGGGATTTTGAGGTAGTATTCAGGAAAGCTATGAACAGAATTACTTCCCTAGAATTTTGGAAGTAGTAACAACTACTCATTTGGGGACCCAATTAGCCAGTGTGAATTGGGCAAATAAACCCCAAGCAGGTATTATATAAACATCAGAGGTGGGATTTGAATGCAGATCCTTTTACTATAGAGCCAGTGCTCTTTCTACTATACTATGCTGTTGGAATAGAAAATCCCAAGGATATTTTCTAGTTCTAAATCTATGGTTCTAGAAAATCAAGTAAACACATATTTACTAAATACTTCCCATTGGCAAGACAGAAAGACAGCACGAAGCAATAGATAAACATAAGGGTCTTGGAATCATAAAGACCTGAGTGTAAATTCTGCCTCAAACTAGTTGTGTGATCATGGACAAGTTACATGGCCTCTCCATACCCTAGCCCACTGTCTAAGATGATAAGTTACAGATGAATTTTCACTTTGGGAATTCCTCATACCTATGAAATCAGATATGGTCTGCATATATATATACACACACACACAAACAAAATAAGCAAGATATGATTGGGTTCTAGAGGGGATAGAAAAATCTATAAGCCTTATAATTAGAGAGGCGGTCACATATAAGTCTAACACACATGACAAGTTGAACACATGATAAATGAAGAACTTCAGATAACAATACAAGAGCTATCATGAGGTTGTATCCAATAAGGAGGAAATGAGACATAAGAGTTCAGAGGAGGAAGAGGGTACTGTAGTTTCCTATGATCCAGGGAGACGTCATGGAAGGAGAGGGACTTCAGCTGGGTTTTTAAAATGTATAGGATTTGTTATTGTATTTTTATCATGCAAGCATCTGTTCCCAACCTCCATCCCATACCATTGCTTTCCATGCGTGGAGCCAATGTAGTTGTCAGTCAGTAAGCAAAGACTTGGAATTTGCCATGGAGAGTTTGCATTCACAGATAATTCACAATCTTTTGTGTCTGCCAACATCTCAAGCCCTCATATTTCTTCTAATCTAAACAGTGCATTGGGAAGACACTGGATCTAGATGAGATTCTATGGTGAGGCTACATTCCCAGATTAACTCTTGCAATATATCCCCAGATACTAGTTAAGATCACTTCCAGTAGTGTGACAGGGAGTTTTCAGTAGAACAAAGTAATGCTTCAAATGTCTGGAGTGCCCTGCTTTCTCCTCTCTAACTGTTCATAACATATCTACTTTTCATGCCGTAGTTTCAGCTCATCTTCTCCCCAAGACCTTCCCTGACCATTTCAACCTACACTGACCTCCTCCCTTTATAACTTTTGTTTACTGTTTGGTCTGCCTATTTTTTGTCCAGACCCATGGTTTCATTGGTGCAGGGAACTCACTGTGTGGAAACTCTCTCCACCAAAGCAAATATCTGTAACTGATAACCTTAGAGAGTTGCATGGAACATCGTCTGCCAAAGTGTCTCGTCCATTGTTTCCTAATTTGGCCAGGACCTCAACTCGAGACTTCCTGATTCCAAGATGGTCTCCATTCTATTTACTATGCCATTCTGCTTCTAGTAAACAATTAGTATCCTATTATTTTAATCACTCTGTTTCACTTTCTAATTTTACTGTACAATTTGATGCTTTGCCATAGTTGTATCATGGCTTGTTCACTACAGTGAAGAAATGGAAATGACTCTCTTCTCATTAAGATTGTAAGAGTTCGTGTCATATCCTTATGCCCTTTGAAGTCCTTTATGTGGCAGCAAGCACTCAGTATGCTTTGATGAAAAACTTACCCTTTGATTATTGATTGACTTTAGGTCATCTATCTCCTGTCTGTGAGAAAGGGCCTGGCTCCATTAGTGTCACCAAATCAGATGAGATCATGGAGTCACTGAAGTTTATATGCAGCCAAGACCTAGAAATGTCAGTCCTCCGGTTGGTGTGCCCTCCTGATGCCTCTGTTAACTGAACAGCAACAGCGTTCCAATTTTGTGGTTGTTTTGAGCCAGCCCAGGTGTAAGCTTCTAGAATGAATGAAGCTCAGTGTAGAGTCCAAGTGAATGGTACAACTTGGGTCAGTCCTACAGTTTGGTAGTTTCCTACAAAGTGTGGCTTTCCCAAAAATATCTCCTTTAGCAACTTGCCCAGGTATCTGAAATTCCACCATTAGACCACATGATAGATTGTTTCCAAAAGCCCCTGTTTTACACACACACACACACACACACACACACACACACACACACACACACTCTATGTGTGTATATACATATATATGTATTACAGAAAACTGATTTTGTGAGCATTTAATATGCATAGCTGAGAGAGGTTACTTATTTATCTATTAAAAAAATAAACCCTTCCCTTCTGTCTAGAATCAATACTATGTATTGGTTCCAAGGCAGAAGAGTGCTAAGGGTTAGGCAATGGGGGTCAAGTGACTTGCCCAGGGTCACACAGCTAGGATGTGTCTGAGGCCAGATTTGAAACTCCCATCCCTAGGCTTGGCTGTCAATCCACTGAGCCATCTAGCTGTTACCAACTTATCAATCTATTAACAATTACTATTGTGGATTAATCTTTAAGCTAACTGGGCAAATAATTTTGGAATAGCATAGGGGGTAGGCAAAGCAGGAAATGTCCATGGAATATGGGGCCCATTCCAGGGAGGCCTTAACAAAATCATGTAGGAAGTTCCTTTAGGCATCTGGGAGCTACATATGGTCATTAGAGGGAATGGACAGGCACTGAGAATGTGCTTCCAAAATAAACTTCTGAATTTGATTTACATTTTTTTTCCTAAGGACTGGCCTTGGTTGTAGTCTACCCAAAGCCTCGCCCACCCATCAGAATGACAGTCTAGTGGAAAGAGCATATGCAAACAGTCAAATGTCCTGGACCCTAATTCCTTTCTGTCTCTAATTAGCTCTATAACCACAAGCAAGTCAATGAATTTTTTCATTCTCAACTTCTTCATCTAACAAATAGAGCTACTTCCTACCTTACAGGGCTGATATGCATATTAAGTGAGATAACAGAGAGGAAAACACTTTCAAAAATATAAAATAAAAATATAAAGGATTGTTATTATTATTATTCATTCTAACCAGTAGGATTTGGCCAACTAAGGAGTTTTAAACATCTCACCTAAAATATACCTGAGAAGGAATACTTCACCTTCAAGAGAAAATAAAGTGAAACTCATCCCTGAAACTCTATCTTCTAGTGAGATAGACAGTCAAGAGGAGTGGTCAGGGGTCACTTTTGTGCTTGCAATCAACCAATCAACAAGCATTTCATACTCAGCTAGTAGGTGTGAGTCACTGTGCTAGGCATTGCTCTAGACATAAATGAAATGGTCCTTTCCTTCAAGGAACATTAATCTAACACTGGATTAAAAATTACAAATCCATCTACTTCTCCTGACAACCATCATGTCAACACATGGATGGCAAGATTTGATCTGTGATCTGAGAAACTATGATTATTCAGGTCTTCTCTACATACTCCAGAGTCTCCTTCTGTCTCCAGAGCATGTTTTGCCAAACCCTTGGCATTATTCAGAAAAGTTTCCCAGCACTTGATCTTACTTATCACATGTAGACACATCCTTGGTGTGATGCAGTTTATCAAATGCAGATGAATCCATTGCACTAGTGCGCCACTTCGATTTTGCGCCACATACTTCATTGTACGGCCCGTCTTTTTAAGACCTTTTCTCTTAGGCTTAACATTAATAGCTTTCATTTAGTGCTGCTTCACTGGCCCTCATCTGGTTCTCCTTTAGATAGCATTACTCCTGCAAATTCCAAAAGCAGGCTGTAGCTACTCTTTACTTCATGCCCTTCCTAATGCAATGTGGCCCTGGAAGTTTCTCCTCTTTTGGAGTTCTCAGAATTGCCTTCAAAGAGTTTAGGAGAAATTGAAATGATTTTAGGGAATGAAAAAGTATTTTTTAACTCTTACTCTTTGTCTTAGAATAGATACTCTATATTGGTTCCAAGGCAGAAGAGCAATAAAGGCTGGGCAATTGGGGTGAAGTGACTTGTCTGAGGTCACACAGAGGAAGTGTCTGAGGCCATATTTGAACCCAGAATCTCCTGCCTCTAAGCCTGGATCTCTATCCACTGAGCCGTCCAGCTGTCCCCTACATTTATTATATTCCTCTTAATACCTAACATGAGAAAAAAAAATCTAGCTTAGGAATAGACACATAGGAGTCACTGTAGAATAAATTCCAATTCAACTAACATTAAGTGCTTACTCTATCAAAGGCACTACATAATTATTTGAATTGAAAATGTAAATATGATCTAGATATCAAAGATTGATGTTCAACATGTCAGATCTAATGGATCTCTGATGATATGTTCCTACTAATACCAGAACTCTAAGTCTTGATTTCTTTGGAGAAACTGGAATTTTAAAAAATAATATTTTATTTGATCATTTCCAAGCATTATTCATTAGAGACAAAGATCATTTTCTTTTCCTCCCCCCCCCCCCCATAGCTGATGCGTGATTCCACTGGGTATCACATGTGTTCTTGATTCTAACCCATTGCCATGTTGAAATTTTTTTAATGAATGTTATGGAACAGCAAAATTAATTTCTCAAATCTTATCTAAAGCAAGTAGGTAGCACAGTGGATAGAAGTGCTGGATCTAGAGTCAGAAAGACCTGAGTTCAAATACTGTCTTAGACATTTGCTTACTCTGTAACCTTAGGCAAGTGTCTTAATTTTAGTTTGCCTCAGTTTCCACAAATATAAAAAAGTGATCATAATTGCTCCTGCATCACAGGATTGTTGTGAGGATCAAATGAGATAATATTAATAAGGCACTTAACATAGTTGCTTGGAGCATAGTAGGCACTTTATAAATTCTAGCTAGTATTCTATTTTGTTTCTTTGCCTATTCTTTCAATGCTCTTCTCCTCCCTTCTAAAACACCCACAAGACTTTCCTTAACCGTTTCAGCCTACATTGATCTCTTCCATCCACAACTTTTGTGGTATTGTTTGGACTGCCTGTTTTTTGCCCAGACCCATAGTCTCATTGGTGTATGTAGGGAATTCCCCTTCTCTTCTCATCTATGAATTGTACTAATGACTTAAAGTGTGATCTCTTTCTGTAATTCATTTCATTTCATTTGGAACCCTAACCTTCAAACTCAAAGGAATAAATATCCAGTAGAGGGATGTATTTGGGAAGTAGTTGTGTACGTGGGGAGACTTTCAAATGTATGATTTAAGGAGCTACCTCCTCTGCCTACATCTGGGTACAATATAGCAGGAAAAGCTCCAGATTGGGAGTCAGGGGGCCTTGTTTCTAGTGCTGGCTTTGTAACTGACTTGCTGTAAAACTTTGAAAAATTCATTTCATTTTTTGTATCTCAATTTTTTAATCTGTAAAATATGGAGGTTAGTCTAAGATCCTTTTAAGGCCTGTGATTCTAAGCCCAGTCTTGTCTCAGAAGACAATCTAAAGAACTAAGATTCCATTAAAAAGGGACCACTTGGAACCCTGATCTTTACTATGAACCATTTCACCCAGAAGCCCTGCATGAAGAATGTGTCATTAAACAAACTGAGCACTCTCTGCCTTTTTCTCCAAACGCTTGTTTTTCTGGTGGCTCTAGCAGGTGAATCAGTCCTGGCCAGCTCCCAATGGCGATGATGTTTCCTGCCCTTATATTGACTAAGGAGAGTCTTAGGTTACACAGCTTTGGCCAAAAATATTGGTGTTTTAAAGCAAGTAACATGAACCTTCTCAGGTCCTTGGAGTTAAAAATCAATTAAAAGCCTGTAGTGTGCAGTGTAAAGGAAAATTATGCTGAAAATAGGTTGTAGAGCTTCAAAAACTATTTGTTTTGCTCACATCTCTTTTTTGTACTCCGTCTGTCCTGGCTCATGTTAAAGATCTATGGCCTTAGATTCTATTTTAAAGTATCTGGCCACACCTCAAGTAAATTAACTTTCACGGATGATCCTTTGTGTCTTGTTTTCAACCTAAGTAGTCACAAACTCAATCTTGGCAATTTGATGCAATTCAAACATTTATTTTATTTATATTAAACTCTTTCTCTGGGCAAGGCTCTGTGCTAGGAACTAAGGGTGCAAAGGGAGAAATGACACAGAGCCTGCTCTCATCTCAAGTAGCTTACACCCTCATGGAGGTGAGGCAAGGTATGGATATGGATAGATAGATATAGATTATCTATACTTACATATATATATATATATATATATATATATATATATATATATATATATTGAGGCAGATAGGAGATGCAATAGATAGAATGTCAGGCTTGGAATCAGGAAGACTCATCTTCCTAAGCTCAAATCTGGCCTCACACACTTACTAGCTATGTGACCCTGAGCCACTCACAACCCTGTTTGCCTCAATTTCCTCATCTATAAAATGAGCTGGAGAAGGAAATGACAAACCACTCCAATATCTTTGCCATGAAAATCCCTAATGGGGTCATGGAGAGTTGGATATGGCTAAAACAACTGAACAACAAAATTATTATATTGCAGTTTACAAGGGGGGTGTGATAGTAAAGATTCAGGCAGAGCTTCAGAGAAATTTGAGAAATGACATGATTTTTTTGGTGGAGGTTTTGGAGGGAGGAAGAGAGGCATGAAAAGCATCTGGAAAAGATAGTATCTGAGTTGGGCATTGAAGTAAAGTTGAGACTTTGAAAATATGGCCAAGGGAGTGTCTTCTTCATGCAGCGAGGACAGTATATACAGAATCATGTAGAAAATCATAGGAGAAAATAGTACTGAATGGGATTTGCAAAAATACAGTGTGGCTGAGGCTAAGGAGTCAATGAATCAGAGGATCACAAGATCATAGATTTAGAGAGTGGCGAGATCTTAGAAATCTGCCCTCTCATTTTAGAAAGGAAGAAACTGGGATCCTGATACATTCCATAACCTCCCCAAAGACCCAGAGGTCTTTAATAATTTAAATTTAATATTACATAATAAATGTAATAAATTAAATAATATGTAATATAAAATAATAAGTATAATTTGATAAATAATAATATAATAAATAAAATAAAATAAATTTTAAAATAAATAAAAATAAATAAATGGTGGGACTGAGAACCATCTTTAGCTAAGTCTTCATCACTTCTCTCCTAGACTCCTACACTAGTGTGTCATCTGGTTTCCCAGATTCTAGTCTCCTCCATTTCCAATCCATCTCCCACACTGCTACGAAAATAACTTTTCTGAAACATGTTTGATCCTATTATTCCTTGCTCAAGAATACTTAGTAGCTTCTTATCCACTCTGGGCTAAGTACAAACGCCTCAACTAGGCATTTAAAATCCCTGACCATCATATTGCTGTTTGTCTTTCCAGACTTCATTACTCCCCTTCAAATGTCTTCAGTTCCAGCCAGACTGGCTTATTTACAATTTCTTGAACTTGGATTTCTATTTCCTTCCTCTATTCCTAGAGGAGTTGAGTAGCATAGTATATGGAGCTCTGGGTCAGGTAGACCTGAATTCAAATTCAGCCTCAGACTCATACTAGCTGTGTGATACTAGGCAAGTTACTTAATATCTGTTTGCCTATGTCTCCTAGGGTTGTGATGAGGATGAAAGGAGAATATAATTTTAAAGTGTTTAGCATATTGCCTGGCATATATTAAGTGCTATATAAATATTTACTATTGTCATCTTCCTTATCATCATCATCATCATCATCATCATTATTACTACTATTATCATTTTGCCTACTGTCCTTCATGACTAGAATCTACCCTTGCCTCTGCTTCTGAGAACCATTAGATTCCTTTAAGGCTATGCCACCTTCTTTGAAAAGCCTTTTCTGATCCTCTGAGTATCTAGTGTTGTCTTTCCTCCTCAAATTATTTTATGTTTATGCATCTATGCAAGTTTTTAATCTTCCTTGTCAGACAGAAAATAAATTCCTTGAGGCTATGGAACAATTTTTGGTTTGCCTCTGTATTTGCAACACCTGGCAGAGTGCTTATGAAAGATTTGATCCTATGAAAGGATTTTCTGATCAGAAGAGAGCAAAAGGCTTGCCCAAATTCATATAGGTTGTAAATGGCAAGTTCTGAACTCAGGTTCTTTGACTTACAGCTTAACTGTTCTGTTTCTCTTGTCTTCTCTATTAAGATGACTCTAATACTAATTAATGATGAAAATGTGTTACCCTACCCAAGTGTTAGAGAGGAATTTATAAAAGAGAGACATTAGATCCAATGATGCAAGGAGCAGCTTATTCAGGGGAGGTACAAAGGAAAAAGCTCAAGATTCTAGTGAGAGAACAGAAGCTGAGAGAACTTAAAAACTGCCAGTTCTCCTCACTCCTCCAGCTGAGAGCCTGAGAAGAGGATCTCTGAGGCTGGGGTTCTGGATATAAACTGTTTCCTAGTGAACCCCTGAAGTCTCTCACTCAGCTTAAGACATTGCAGACTGGGTCTTTGAAGGAAGCCATCTACTGAGAAACTCCTCTCCACCTCTCTCCCCAACTGTCCTGAACTCCATTGCTCTAAATAGATTAGTTCAGGAGTAGGGACCAAACCAGCAGCTGATCAGAAAAGGGGTCCAGGCCAAGAGCCTGGACCCCTGAGATTTGGGGGGTCAGTCTAACAATCAATAGGGATTCCTGCTACCCACTTTCCTCACCTAATACCTTCCCCTCTCCCTTCCCTGAGTGATCCCAAATAAAATATTACTACTTAGATCAAGTCTGCCTAATTCCTGACACTAAGAATGGGGGGCTGAAGATTTGGGGAGAATCATACCTCTCCCCCAAAAGGAGGGTTAACTCAGGACCCTAAGGATCCAAACAACTAGATCCAAAGGAGTAATCCTTTCCTCTGGGCAGAGGAATAACTCCAGGTTTTGTGGGGGAGGAGAAGTGGCAGTTGGTATACTTGAAGGACCCAGAGACAAGAAGGTCCATTTGGTCTCTCAACTATAGCTGAGACCAAGAAGGGAAGCTGTGTGCCATTTTGCTAAAGCTCTTGCCTCTAGTTTTAACCTCCTCCTCCCAGAAACACTCTCTGAGGAGACATACTCTGTCCCTCAGGGAAACAAAGCCAGGTTGCCTTCCCCAAGGGGAAGAGAGAGGAAGATCAATCTCTTCCCTCTCTCCATTCTCTTAACTCTCTCTCTCTCTCTCTCTCTCTCTCTCTCTCTCTCTCTCTCTCTCTCTCTCTCTCTCTCTCTCTCTCTCTCTCTCTCTCTCTCTCTCTTTCTCTCTCTCTCTTTCTCCAGGTCCCTAGTATATATGTGTGTGACCATCTTACTGGCCATATATTACATAGGTATTTGCATTTTGACTGGACATTATCTGCCTTAACTATTCTATTGGCGGAATTCTAGTGGTAGAATTTTAGGAACCATGGACAGGGCAGAAGGAGAGCTTTAGAGGATCTACTGAGTTGTGAGGGATAATCTTCTGTGGGAAAGAATCACCAGTCTTAGATATTTCCTGGCTTCTTTCTATCCTTAATCTTCACTTCTCTCTCTGACCAGCTCTACACTCTCTTTTTAGGGAATCTAGATAGCTCCTTAGGCTACCATACTTGACCTCAGAGAAAACTAATCTTCTTGTCTATCTTAGCCCTAGGTGTGGGAAAGAACCTCTTATTCATAGTTTAAAATGAATTATATTGATAAAGAACATGAAAAGAAATGGCAAAAAAGCAGAAAGAGAGGTTATAGTACAGAGTCCATATCATAAGGTATCATTTTCTAATCATAGACTGATGTGACTGTCACAGAAAAGAGAGTATTTGGATTCCCCATTCTTTTCTTCAACTCTGTCTGAGTCTTTACCCTAAGCTAAGGTTTAGCATAACATTACCAACTTCTAGCTCTGGTCTTACAAGTGGTGATGTGGGCTTGATGATGAGTAAAATTATCCCTGGATTCTCTGGATGTCTAGTCAAGTTCTTTAGAAATGAATTTATGCTGGACTACCCATTAAGTTCCTGTTTTATGTCTGAGGACCATTCTAATTCTCAGTAATTGTGGAACAGAGATGAAAGATATTTTCTGAGGCCAATGACTAATCACATTCTTCCTAGTACCAGTTACCAGGTTCTCTAACTTCCCAAGGTTCCCTTTCTCCAATCTTCCCTCAGATGATCTCAATAAAATGTTCTTACAAGGTACTCTTTCTGATAAAATAAAATGGTATGGTGAAAGAGGACTCAACTAGGACTAAAGAGATCTTTCCATTTTAACATGTTATTTCATCAGAAATAGGATCTTGGACAGAAAAGAGGACTAAACTAAGCCTAAAGAGGTCTTAGGACAGCAAGATGGAGCAGTGGATAGAGCACCTGACTTGGAATCAGGAAAATTCCACTTCTTGAGTTCAAAACTGGCCTGATCCTGGACAAATCCCTTAACCCTGTTTACTTATCTGTCAAATGAGTTGGAGAAGGAAATGGCAAGCCACGTCAGTATCTTTGCCAAGAAAACCCCAATGAGTTCATGAAGAGTCAAACCTGAATAGAAAATGACTCAACAACAAGAAAAAGATCTTGGTTCTATCCTAGCTCTGTTAGTAATAGTTGTGTAACCACACTTTTAAATTTAATTCATCTTATTAACATTTTCTACGTTACTTTCTTAAGTTTGGACAATCTACAAAATATCAAGCAAGCCCTGGTGTTTAGCATTTGCTGATTTCCTAGGGGGTAAATTCTCATATTGAAAGTGTCAGAATCAGTTCCATTTAAGGTGGCTCCAGCAGCCCTCTGAGAGAATTTGAGCAAATCAGTTAATTTCTTGGGCCTCAGGTTTGTCATTTGTAAAATGAGGGGATTTTAGATGATTTCTTAGATCCTCTCCACTGTACTAACTGCAGAGGATGTATAATTTTGCTGACATAGCAATGCCCCCAGTAGACATGGATTTCAACCTCTTTATGTCTTTTCATTGGGTATGATTCTTGTAGTCCTGAAAATTCTTCTCAGAGGGTCCACTCAGGGTGCTAAGGACCTTCATGTTCTCTTGATCCCTTGGCCTGACATGGGTACCAGTAGAGAAAGAAGTCCTCTTATCTATTATTTCTTGATGAGACCCTTTTCTAGTCATATTATTCTCTAATGATTTTAGGCATATGGTACTGTTGCATAGTGAGTAGCATAAGGATGATATTAGAAAATAAGTATTGTTTTATTGGTTTAGAGATAAGAAGTAAAGTGGTTGGCTTGAGAATAGAATTGGAGTTTGAAGCAGAGCTGAGAGAGCGTGTTGATTTCAGATGTTGACAGTTATAACCATTTTTCTGTGTCAGTTACTCTCTCTGGTAGTTGGCAGAGACACACACTCAGAGAGACTCTCTCTCAGGGCTAGAGGAGGTAACATCTTTGCCTCTCTGTCTTAGGGAAAGACCTGAAGGAACTTAGTGTTTTCCTTTTCCAACTTGGGAAACACCACTGACTATTTATTGAGGTTTTTATAGATTGGTTTCTATCTGAGAAGACCAAAGAAAAACCTGGTCTTTGGTTTGGACTCTGAGTCTACTAAGACTCAGAGTCCTAACTTGATTCTTGTTGAGACTCAACCAGCTAGCCTTTGCTATTGTATAATTTGAAGGAGAAGTTAAGAATTATAACGATAATAGTGGTAGTCTTTATTTAGATAGTATAAATTTGGGTTAGTCAGATCAGGGAGGATTAGTGTAGCCTGTGAATCACAGGAGAAGCAGTTCCTTGTGGAACCAGGGAGTTTATTTGGGTGGATTTAGAATCCCTTAGAATTAGAAATCCTTTTTTATCCTTATATATTACAAAAAATATTTTATTTTTTATAATTCACCATTTATTTTTACAGTAGATAACTGGCCTAACTTCTGACTATGTGACCCTGGGTAAGTCAATTCATCCCTCCTTGTCCCAGGGAACTCTGATTACATGTTTCAGAGTAAATGTTGAACTACATTGGTGGAAATTTCCTTACTGTAAACTCTCTGTACAAATGAAATCACAGGTCAGCTAAAAGAAATGCAGTATGAATAACTTTTAACTGATATCATCAGTAAGAAGGAGACCATTCCCTTAGAAAGAGGTGTTGTGAAAGGGGAGTCTTTCAGTTCACATTATATAGGTAGCCTGCTATGTAGAGTCATGTCTTAGAAAAAAGAGTAAGAGATAATAAGCAAGTCTAGAGGTGGGGGCTTGTATGTCTTTGGGAAGGAAAAAGGAAAGAAAAGAAAAAGAAAGTTGTCACAATTTCAGAAAGTTGAGTAGGGGAATGAGAAATGGGTCAAATATGATGTTTTCTTTTTTTTTTTAGTCCACTAAACAATTTGTTTATTTGACTTCTCTGTCATTCAGATTGCATTTTGATTAGATTTTAATCAAAGACTGTCTCCTGAAAACCTCAAAATCCATTTAAGGGTTGAAAATGGCACAGAGTCAAAGCATAGGAACCAAAAAGGAGGCTACAATTTAACCCCTGATAACAGCTGGGTGTGAGGTGGAATTGGAATGGGCACAGGAAAGGGCTGTTCCTTGGGGAGAGATGACCAACCAGGTGGCTTCCTGTCCCTTAGCCAAAAGGAAAAGAAGGAAATTGCCAATTCTGAGCAGGAAAGAGTCTGTGTTAAGTAAAGGTCATTTGCTGGGAGCTCCTTTCATTGGGCAGAAGAGAAGCAACAGTTTCTCCTAATTCTTTTTTGTTTGTTTGTTTTAAACCCTTACCTTCCATCTTAGAATCAATGCTGTGTATTGGCTTCAAGTCAGAAGAGTGGTAAGGGCCAGGCAATGGGGGTTAAGGGACTTGCCCAGGGTCACACAGCTGGGAAGTGTCTGAGGCCAGATTTGAACCTAGGACCTCCTGTCTCTAGGCCTGACTCTCAGTCCACTGAGGCATCCAGCTGCCCCTCTCCTAATTCTTCAAGTAATGCTCTGTCCCCTCTAGAGAGACCCAAGGGCCAGGGCACAGATGTAGAATATCTGGAGAAGACTCCATTGAGTCCTAATTGAGATAATTTCCATACATTTCTGTATAATTCAGTAGTAAGATTAAGCAAAACAGGTATTCAGCACCTCAAGAATTGTTCAGTCATTTTCCAGTTATGTCCAACTCTCTGTGGCCTATTTGAGGGAAAACCTTGTGAACAGGGATTATTTTATAAATACTGGTAGTTGTGGAATTAAAGAGACCAAAAAGCCTTCCCACACATACTTTTAAAAAATATTTGTATATTTTATGATTAATCTCTTTTTTATTTGCTGAGCACCTACTGTGTTTTTATAGGCATTTGTATCCCCAAATGTATAAGAGAAGGTCCCTGACCTCTTGGAATTTTTAATCTAGTTAAAAGATGAGACATAGATGTAGCATTATTTTCAGCTACCCAAAATAAAACTTAAGATAAGATTCAAAATCATGAACACAGATCTGGGCTTTTCTCTCTGTTGTCCACTCAGGCTTTTACTTGGGGAAGTTGGAATTACTTTGTCCCAAGGAATTAGTTTAAGCACAAGTATTTAGAGTTTAACAAAGTAAGGGACTGTTTTATGTGAAATGTTTTTATTTTCTTTACTTTCTGAAATTAATTAATTAATTAATTAAGAATATTTCCCATGGCTATGTGATTCATGTTCTTTCCCCTCCCCTCTTTCCTCTCCCCCTCCCAGAGCTGATGAGCAATTATGCCAACTGCTTTTAATGGAGTGGTCCAGAATTTGCTGGGCAGCAGGAGCTTAAAAATGGTCCATTCCAACCTTAATAGTACTTAATCTGTCAGGGAGACAGGTATAGCATCCTCTGAATGTAGCAGAGGTTTTGTGAATTATAGAGGCAGCAGTGTATCATTTAAAAAAAAAAGATACTGGCATCAAAAGACCTGAGATTTAGTTCCAGTACCATAACTTATTAGCCAGCTGACTGTTAACTTCTTTTTGGCCTTTAGTTGCCTTATTTGTAAAATGGGGATGATAATACTCTCTCTAGTACCTAGCAAAGTCAATGGGAGCTGCCCTTGTAAACAGATGATCATCACCTTCAGCTCAGGAGTCCATAGGGTCTCAGATGGTCACAGTGTTCTCTAAGTCCTTGAGATCATCATTGTCATCTCAGTAATGGTGGCAGGGTCCCAACAATAGGTGTCTTCATCTATATCACTTCTCTTCCAGGGTTTCTCTATTTTCAGCCTCTTTCTTTCTCCATTCCAATCTATCACACAGTTGACATGCCATTATTTAGTACCCAAGGTTATACGAGTATTAAGTATCAGAGGAGGGATTTAAACCTAGCTCTTTTGACTCTAAAAGAGATGATTTCTACCTTCCTAAGCAGAATATAAGCTACTTGAGGGCAGATCTTGTTTTTTATTTCTTTGTCTCCTCAGTCCCTAGAACAGAAGGTAATTACTTAAATGTTTATTGAAGGAATTGAATTGAACCTTGAGTGATGGGTGCAATTGAGCCCAATCTTTGAATAGTGAGTGTTCAAGGTCATGCAGTAGAGGCTGAATGTGTCACACACACAGGCACATCTATTCAAACTGTGTGTTCCCATGTGTTTCAATAGAACATCTGGGGAGATCAACATTCATGAAATTTGTGTCCTAGAACACGTGGGTTCAACCGCAATGGTGGGATACCGACGAGATAATATTTCCCCTGTGGGGAAATTTAATTGTAAACAAATCTACCAGGAAATAAAAACAAACAGGTCCTCTTTTATCTAGCATAACTATTCCTTAATTAATAGGTGTAATTTTGTTGGGAAGGCAAACTTAAGCTTTCCTTTTACAGGTAAGAGCTTATATTAACAGATTAGAGTTCCGCTATCAAGACAATCCATAGCATACTGTCTCTTGTTTTCCTGATGGAATGTCAGAACAAATGGCTTATTTTTACAGCAGAAATTTCAGGGCCCTTCAAACTACAACTTGGCAGAGACTCAGGAGGCTCTAGCTGTCTGCTAAACCTGCCATTCTAAGTAGACAAAACAATTGGGGGGGCGGGGTTCCCCCAAAGTTTTCACTTAGGTATTTGGTACTTCTTAAACACAACCGTCAGCAGTAAGTATAACAAAATAAGAGAAAAAAAGAGAGTTTTGTTTTATTTTTATTACATATTCTATATTAAAAGCATGATTTATAAAACAATAGTAATATAATTAAATGTAATTTAAGTGATCATGAATCAACATGTAAGTTTTCAGAAGGTACCATGGCTACTCAATTAAAAACCACTAACTTAGCTTTTGTCAACTGGTTTAATAGATTATTCAGTATATTCAGTCCTTGGGTTTCCTAGGAAGAAAGGTTTTCTTCATATCCAAAGTCTTCTATTTTCTGATTCAGTTAAAATAATATTTTTATTGTGTGTCGAATAACAGAAGTAACCCATCTTTATATCGACACCTGGCCAAACAGACTTTCATGCTGTTTCCTCACACACAATGATCCCTCTCCAGTCAACATGCCTTTGCACAGGCTATCCCACTATGTGGAATGCATTTCCTCCTCACATCTATCTTAGGATCTCTCTAGATTCCTTTGAAGCTCATTCAGGAACCACTTCTGACATGAGATCTTCACGGATCCCTTTAGCTTTGAATGTTTCCTCATGTATACCCCTCCCTCAAATTACCTTCTATTTCATATTTAGGTATAGGAATGCCTGCTGTTTTTTCCTGATAGAACACAATCTCCTTGAGAGCAATGACTATTTAAAAAAAATTTTAAACTTTTTAAACCCTTTCCTTCTGTCTTAGAATCAATACTGGCTATTGATTCTAAGGCAGAAGAGTGGTCAGGGCTAGGCAATGGGAGTTAAGTGACTTGTTCAGGGTCACAAGTGAGGAAGTGTCTGAGGCCACATTTGAATCCAGGAACTTCCATCTCCAGGCCTGGCTCTCAATCCACTGAGCCACCTAGCTACCTTGTTTAATATTTTTGTGTTTGAATTGAATCAGAAAATATAAATTTTCCTCTTAAGAGATCCTTAGTATTATCTGTATTGAATCAACTATTTGATAATTGACAAATATTCATTTGGTGCCTTTTTATTGAGTAGCCATGGTACTTTCAAAAATTGACAGTGCCTAGAACAGTTTAGTACCTTAGAACAGTAGGTGACCAATAAATGCTTACTGATTAATTTATTGGATACTTTAAAGTTTTTGGAGTACCTTACAAACATTGTTTCATGTGTCCCTTCTGATAATCCTGTGAAGTAGGTACCATTATTATCACCTTTTTGCAGATGGGGAAACTGAGGAATGGAGTAGTGAAATGTCTTGCTTGGGATCTCCAAACAAATAAGCATTTGAACCTACATCTTCCTAATTTCAAGTTCACTGCCCTGTTCTGCTACAATGTCTCAGTATCTACTATGTCAGTCCTTTAAGGAATACAATATAGCCTTCAAGGAATTTATGATCTAGTTGATTAAAGAAACCAATCCAGGAGAAACTTAGATAACAATATTAGTTTAATATGTCAGATCCAATAGAGCCATATAAATAATGACAGTAATAATAATAATTGCAACTAGCATTGTCCACTTTATTTTTTTATTTTATTTAATTAGATGATTTAG
Organism: Monodelphis domestica; assembly: GCF_027887165.1. Lineage (NCBI taxonomy): Eukaryota > Metazoa > Chordata > Mammalia > Didelphimorphia > Didelphidae > Monodelphis > Monodelphis domestica. Next base: position 102,169,013 of record NC_077230.1, on the reverse strand, counting down.
AATATTTTTCCATGGTTACAAGACTCATATTCTTTCCCTCCCCTCCTCCCACCACCTTCCCATATCTGACACACAATTCCACTGGGTTTAACATGTGTCACTGATCAAGACCTGTTTCCATATTATTAATATTTGTACTATGGTGATCATTTAGAGTCTACATTCCCAATCATGTCCCCTCGACCCATGTGATCAAGCAGTTGTTTTTCTTCTGTGTTTCTGCTCCCACAGTTCTTCCTCTTGATGTGGACACTGTTCTTTCTCATAAGCCTGCCCAAATTGTCCTGGATCATTGCATTGCAACTAGTAGAGAAATCTATTATATTCAGTTATGCCACAGTGTATCAGTCTCTGTGTACAATGTTCTCCTGGTTCTGCTCCTCTCGCTCTGCATCACTTCCTGGAGGTCGTTCCAGTCTCCATGGAACTCCTCCACTTTATTATTCCTTTGAGCATAATAGTATTCCATCACCAACATATACCACAATTTGTTTAGCCATTCCCCAATTGAAGGGCATCCCCTCATTTTCCAGTTTTTTGCTGCCACAAAGAGTGCAGCTATGAATATTTTTGTACAAGTCTTTTTCCTTATTATCTCTTCGGGGTACAAACCCAACAGTGCTATGGCTGGATCAAAAGGCAGACAGTCTTTTAGCGCCCTTTGGGCATAGTTCCAAATTGCCCTCTAGAATGGTTGGATCAATTCACAACTCCACCAGCAATGCATTAATGTCCCGACTTTGCCACATCCCCTCCAACATTCATTACTTTCCTTTGCTGTCAATCTGCTAGGTGTGAGGTGATACCCCAGAGTTGTTTTGATTCGCATCTCTCTGATTATAAGAGATGTAGAACACTTCTTCATGTGCTTATTAATAGTTTTGATTTCTTTAACTGAAAACTGCCTGTTCATGTCCCTTGCCCATTTATCAATTGGAGAAAGGCTTGATTTTTTTGTACAATTGGTTTAGTTCCTTATAAATTTGAATGATTAGACCTTTGTCTGAGGTTTTTGTTAAAAAAATTGTTTCCCAATTTGTTGGCCATCACTTTAAAATATGATCTCATTCAATCCTCACAATAACCCTTGGAGATAAATGAAATTATTATGTTCATTTTACAGATGAAGAGAATGAGTCAGACAAAGGTTAAGGGGCATGCATACCAAGATCATACTAAGATACAAGTAGTAAGTTTCTGAAGCAAGAAGACCAGGGGTGTAGCACCTTGCAGGACTGGTATGGTTTAGAAAGCACATGGAAAAATAGAAAAGAAATGAATGAGGCAAGGGATTCTTTTGCAACGATTGAGAAGGGGGAGTTTATAAGCAAAGGCCCAGATACTAGTCCCATGCAAGGACAATAAGGAAACTAGCTTAACTAGCTTCAGAGCTCTTTATATTATTTGCTACCATGAATTGTAAGACAAGTACCTCAATTCACTGGAGTTGCTGAATTGGTCACCTTCTTGCTTCTTTCAAACTTAACTTATATCTTATTTTCATTATAAAATGAAATCCATTCTTTCTCTTTTAATCATATTCTTTTATTCCCCCCTCTAAAATCTCTTACCTTCCATTTTATAATCAATAATGAGTATCAGTTTCAAGACAGAAAAGTGGTAAGGATTAGGTAATTGGGGTTAAATGACTTGGCCAGGGTCACATAGCTAAGAAGTGCCGGAGACCACATTTGAATTCACGACCTCCTGTCTCTAGGCCTGGCTCTCAATCTACTGAGCCCTTCAGCTGCCCACTAAAGTATTTTTAAAGTTTGATTCAGCAACAGAATTAGTACATTTACTCCTGTCAGAAGTCCTCTAGCTCCCTCATCACCATGAAGAGGGCAGATACTAAATTCTTGAAGTTTACTGCAGCCAACACAAGATCAGTCAGGTTCTCCCAATATGGAAACATTTCAAATACATGGCTGGCAAGAGATTATTGGTCTGTCATTTCAGGGCTAGCCTAGTTAAGCTGGAAAAGGCTCATCATCCAGTTGGCAAAAGGATGATGAATTACTTGGCCTCATTTTTAAGAGTTTTTTAAATTAGTAGAATGAGGGAATGCTGCAGATGCAATTTTTCTAGATTTCATCCAAGCAGTTGATAAAATGTCTAAGATTATTCTTGGGGAAAAGATGGAGAGATTTGGGCTAGAAAAAAACACAGATAGATTCAAAAATGGTCAGAAGTCAAGAGTAGTTGTTCAATGTCAACTCAGCAGCTCACCCATGAAGGGCCCCCGATAGCTATTTGTTCTTGTCCCACTTTTCCCACTGTTGTTTTAACACTTTTTATCAATGATTTTATATAAGCATAAATGATTTGCTCATCATATTTGAAGATGACACAGAGCTAAGAAAGGTAGTGTAGACAGCAAGTTAGAGCAAGAATCAAAAAAGATCTTGCTGCACTCGGCTGTAAAAAGATAAAATTTAAGAGGTTTAAGTGAATAGTCAACTCAATATTAATCAGCAGTGTGATGTGGTGGCTACAAAAGCTAATCTTATCCTGGATTTCTTTGAGAGGCATAGATTTCAGGAATAAGAAAGTTATAGCATCTTTGCACTCTATTCTGGTAAGAGCAAATCCAGAGCATTGTATTCAGTTCTGGGAGCCATAATATTGTCAGTTGTGTCCAACTCTTAGACCCCATTGCCCATTGGAGTTTTCTTCATAAAGAAACTGGAATGATTTGTCATTTCCTTCTCCCACTCATTTTACAGATGAGGAAATGGAGGCAAACAGGTTAAAGTGACTTGTCCAGGGTCATATAGCTAGTAAGTGACTGAGGCTGGATTTGAACTCGAGGTTTTTCTTGACTACAGGTTGGACTCCCTATACGTTGTGCCACCTACCTGCCATATGGGGAAAGGAAACTCAATTCCTCTATACCCTGCTACAAACTTTCCTTATCCCCCAGTTTTTCATTTCCCCAGTCTTTTCCCAATAAATATTACACATAATATGGGAGGGATATTAATAATCTGGTGACTCTTCAGTAGGGGGCAGCTGGGTGGCTCAGTGGATTGAGAACCAGGCCTAGAGATGGGAGGTCCTAGGTTCAAGTCTGGCCTCAGACACTTCTTACCTGTGTGACCCTAGGCAAGTCACTTGACCCCCATTGCCTACCCCTTACTGCTCTTCTGCCTTGGAACCAATACACAGTATTGATTCTAAGACAGAAGGCAAGAGTTTAAAAAAAAAAAAGAAGAGGACAGCCTAGATGGAAGTGATGAGTATTTATCATATGTTGATTTGTTGAAAGACCTAGAGAGAAGTCTTGGGTTGGGGAGTGAATAAATAACCTAATAACATATGTAAACACTGTTTTGTAAAAAGATTGTTAGAGTTGGGGTCAGAGGTCCTGGGCTCTGCTACTTACTACCTGATGACCTTGGGCAAGTCTCTCAATCTCACTTGGCCGCATTTCCCTCGATTTACAAGTGAGAGGATTAGAGTAGATGATCTCTGAGGTCTTGTCTAGTTTTAACTCTCTGAAAACACGATCCTAAGTATATGAAGGGCTGCCTTGTGCAACGGAGTCCAGATTTGCTTTGTTTGACCCCACAGGGCTGACCTGGGGGCAGCGAAAAGAGGTGAATTTATGCTTGTTGTCAGAGAAAAGGGTCTAGTTATTAGAGATGTTCAAAAATGAAACGGGCTCTCTGATGCCTTCTGATTGGAGGTCTTCAAACAAACCACGTAGTTTACATTCTAGTTGAAATTCCTTTCAGCTATGGCTTGGACTAGCCAGCGGTTGAGGTTCTTTTCAATCCTACTTAGGAGTCTGAGATTTATTAAGATGGATGAAGAGGCATTATGTTCTCGACTGGAAGAGAGGATGTCCATGTTGTTGAAATCTTAGATTCTTAAAGTATTTAAGGGCAGCTGACAAACATGTGTGTGTGTGTGTGTGTGTACACACACACTATATGAGTATATATATATATATGAATATATATACACACATTTTTGTACATATGGCACAGTGGATAGAGTGCCAGGTCTGGAGTCAGGATAAACCATCTTCTTGAGTTCAAATCTAGCCTCAGACACTAGGAGTGTGATCTTGGACAAGTCACTTCAATCCTGTGTGCCTCAGTTTCCTCATCTGTAAAATGAACTGGAGAAGGAAATGGCAAACCACTCATGTATCTTTGACAAAAAAAAACCCAGATTGGGGGCAGCTGGGTAGCTCAGTGGAATGATAGCCAGGCCTAGAGACGGGAGGTCCTGGGTTCAAATCTGACCTCAGATACTTCCCAGCTGTGTGACCCTGGGCAAGTCCCTTAACCCCCATTGCCTAGCCCTTGCCACTCTTCTGCCTTGGAGCCAATACACAGTATTGACTCCAAGACGGAAGGTAAGGGCTTAAAAAAAAAAAACCCAGATGGGGTCAAAGAGAGTTGGACATGACTGAAAAAAACTGAATAACAACAACATAGCTTTAGAGTTCACTGAGTTTGTCCTTGCAGCAACCTCACAAGGTATGAAGTGTGGCTATAATTATACCTCCATTTTACAGAGAATGAAACTGAGGTTCAGAAAAATTTGGTGACTTGATTAAGATTACTCAAACCTATGTTTTCTGGCTCAAAGTTTCATAGTTTTTATATTGTATCTTTTATTGAATCAGTTGCAAGTATTTATTTCATCATTTAGTCATTTTTCACTTGAGTCTGTCTCTTTGTGAAATATTTATTAAATAGTTACTTAATGATCTAGCTTTGTACTAATACTATGGGGGTTAAAGAAGAAATAGAAGAGCCCTGAACCAAGAATCAGTAGAACTGAATTTAAATCTCGGATCTCACACTTTCTAGTTGTGTGACTGTGGACAAGTCACTGCATGCTTCTGAGTCTCCATTTCCTCACCTATAAAATAGAAACAATAATAATAGCTAGTATTTAGATAGCACTTTAAGGTTTGCAAAGCACTTTGTGAACACTATCTATAATCCTTGAAGGTAGGTGCTACTATTCCTATTTAACAGATGAAGAAACTGAGGCAATTAGAATTTACGTGATGCCCAATTTCACATAGATACTAGTAGTGAGTGTCCAAGATTAGGATTCAACCTTGTCTTTTCAGGTTCAATGCTCTCTCCACTGTAGTGCCTAGCCACCTTTTTCATGAGGCTGCTGTGAAGAAAGCATTTAGAAAATCTTGAGTTTTTGTAGAACCTTAGTGAGCTCTTAGTTGTGGTTCTGATCTCTGAGATTTAGGGAGATCAGCACAATTCGAGACCATGAATAGTAGGTTTTGGGACCCAGGACAGTACTAAGGGGAGGAAGTCAGAGAAGAAAAAGAAAACTTCAATTTAACAAATATGTAGTGAATAGCTACTGTTTACCAGGTATTAAGCTAGGAATATGAAGATAAAAAAGGGAAATATTTCTAAAAAAAATGAAATAGTTTTAAAAAATGCTCCCAAAGTGCTTCCGTTCTTTAGGAGGGAATTAAGATGCATGCTTTTTTTTTGGCTGGGGGGAGGTCTTGGACCCTTGATTTCATCAAAATAGGAAACTATTGTACCCAAATATATGCACGGTAAATAAATGCAAAGTTACTCTGCAAGAATTTGGAGGTGTGAACACTAGTCACAGGAAGAGATAGGGGAAGACCGCCTGTAGGACGGAGTGTCTAAACTATTCCAGGGAACAAGTTAGAAATATTTCTGAATGGAGATGAAGGATATAGAGGGACAGCCTGTGCAAATCACAGCAGTGTCTTTGAAGATGGAATGTTGTATAGGGAGTGGAAATCAGTATGTGTGAGAGGAGAAATAAGTTGTGGTCAGTGTGGAAAGGCCATTTGGGACTAGTTCTTGAAGGCTCAAAAATGTGTGTGGGGGTACCCACGAGGGGGAGAGAGAGACAGAGAAAGAGACAAAGAGACGGAGACAGTGAGATGGAGACAGAGACACACAGAGTTTTCCTTGCCTTCAAAGTGCTACGGAGTCCCAGGGCTGTCAGATATTTTCCTCTTTAGTGAGTACAGGGAATGTTGTGGGGTAGAAGGGAATGCCTGGCTGAACACCAGTTTGGGGGCTCTGTTTATCACTTGAGTATTTGCCATATCTCCTACAAGGGAAAAAGAAAACCCCCAAAGTAGAAAAGAGATCTTGTCATCTGTCCTGGGGCCAGCTGTGGGAAACAGAAGTCACCCATCAGCAGCTGGAAAGGAGGAAATGATGCTAATGGCCCCCTTCCCCACCATATGGGGGCTCCATGTTTTTACCATGGCTCTGGAGATGTTTCCCTTTAAAAGGTGATAAAGGATTTGTCTATTATTTTGCCGAGGAGATTAATGGAAGCCTGAAATAAATACAAACATTTGGCCAACATGTTCCCAAAATTCTTTTGCCCTATTAGTGTCCCCATCTCCCCCACCCCCCCCAATTCCTTGCCCCTTATTAGATCATCTGACAGAAGAAGGCTTTAAGGGGTGGGGCTACTCTGCAACAACATATGCCTCACTGACTGCACACATGGAAATTTCCCCTGTGGCCTGAGGAGTAGCCAGGCGCCCCTTCTCCCCACTTCAACCCCCCACCCCATATTCCTTCTTACAAGAACAATTATCTGAAACTTTGCACATGTGCTGGAGCCCACCAGGAGAAAGAATGAGGCTTTCCTGGCCCTTCGCTTTCTGAACCACAGATACCCGTCTTCTCAAGCTGGTTACCTCCCTCCACCAGCAATCAAAGATTTAAGAACTAAAAACAAACAATATCTATATGTGTATGTGTTCCCATACACATATATGCACACATGTAAGTGTACACAGGCATGCATGTCTATATAATTGTAGGTATTATTTGGGTAACAGTCTCTGGAGGAAGGAAACCTGGGTGTCAAGAAATCTGAGATTTGGTCTTGAGTGTCTGCCACTAACTAGCTGCAAGTCCCTATTGCTCTCTGGGTCTTAGTTTTCTCAGTAAAAGGAGGACTGGATCTACAACATTCGATGGGTTTAAGTTGAGGATTTTCTCTCTAATTGAATCGAACCTTCCTAACAGTTAACTAATTCTCTCTCTCTCTCTCTCTGTCTCTGCCTCTGTCTCTCTCTCTGTCTCTGTCTCTCTCTCTGTCTCTGTCTCTCTCTGTGTCTCTGTCTCTCTGTCTCTCTGTCTCTCTCCTCTCTGTCTCTGTCTCTGTCTGTCTCTGTCTCTGTCTCTCTGTCTCCAATCTCTTCTCTCTCCCTCTTTCTTCTCCTCTCCTTTTCTCTCTGCAGATGTTCTACAGATTCTCTGCAGTTTAGCCTTTGGAAATACTTTCACTAAATTTAGGGAGAAAATAGAGTAGAAATCAGATTAATATTCTTGTGTTTAGCTAATGTTCTAGACAAAAAAAATAATACATATATGTACATATAGAAATTGAAATTTGGGAGGTGACTTCATTTAGTGCAACTCATACAAAAGGATTCTTAATATAATATAATATGTGTATATATTATATACCTAATATGGGGTCATCCAGCCCCTGACTGAAGACCACCCCTATTTGAGGCAGCCCATTCCTCTTTTGGACAGTTCTACCTGCTAGTTTTTCTTGGCATTAGGCTTAAATATTGTGTTTTTTCTTTTGAAAATTTTATACTTTATTCTTAGTTCTTCCTTCTAGGACCAAACTGAACAAGTCTAATCCCTCATTACATGATAGACCTTCAAGTTCTTTAAAACAACTGTCATGTCCCCTCTGAATCTTCCTTCCTCCAGGTTGAACACACCTGGCTCCTTCAAACAATCTTCTTATATCATGGATCCAAGATCCTTACTATCCAGATTACTTCCTGGTATTCCACAGCTTAATGATGTCCTCCTTAAACTGGGGCACCCAAGACTGAACACAGTAGCCAAGATGAGTTCTGCAGAGGGCAGAGTATAGTGACACCATCACCTCCCTATTCCTGGAAGCTCTATCCCTCTTAATGCCATCCAACATCACATTAGCTTTTTTTGTCTGCCATGTCCCACTGGTTGCTATTGATGACTCAGATGGAACTTACAATATATTAAAACATCAAAATCTTTTTCAGAACTACTTCTTTCTCACCCTACCTCCCCCACCTTCTGTTTGTGAATTTGATTTCATATAACAAAGCACAAGTCTTATATTTATCCCTGCAAAATTTTATTTCATTAGATTCAGCTCAATGTTCTAGTTTGTCAAGGTCCTGCATCAGCTGTTCTTCCTAGCTGGGTGTCATCTGCAAAAAATAACATCTCTGCCTTTACTTGGATCATTCATAAAAAGTTAAGCTGCCCAAAGCCAAGCCCAGATCTCTGAGGCACCCCACTAGAGACCTTTGCCACATTAATATTAAATTATTCACAACTAGTCATCCAATTAGTTCTAAATCTGTCAGATGACATTATTGTCTAAACCATATCTTTCTGTTTTCTTCACCAGAATTGTAGGTGAAACTTTACTGAAATCTTTCCTAAAAACTAGATACATCATATGCATAGTCTTTTCTGCCTATTTAGTAATCCTTTCCAGAAAGGAAATGAGGTTAGCATGGCCTAACCTGTTCTTCATGAAACTATGCAGACCCTTTGTAATTGTCCCTTCCCTTTCTGAATACTTAGCAACTAGCTCGCTAATGATTGCTTCTACAATTTTCTCAGGTATCAAATTCAAGATCAATGGTCTATGGTTGGTATTTCTCGTCCTTTTTTTTTTTTTGGTAAATTGGGACATTTGCCTTTTTGCAGTCTTGTCCCTCTCTCATTTCCCACGATCTTTTGTGAGCACTGACCATGGCTCAAGAGTCCCCCCTGTCAGCTCTTTCAGGTTCTCAGGACGCAAGTCATCTGGGGCAGATGACTGAAACTCATCTTGGACATATAGATTCCCTTCTCTTCCCTTCTCTTCCCTTCTCTTCCCTTCTCTTCCCTTCCCTTCCCTTCCCCTCCCTTCCCTTCCCCTCCCTTCCCTTCCCTTCCCTTCCCTTCCCTTCCCTTCCCTTCCCTTCCCTTCCCTTCCCTTCCCTTCCCTTCCCTTCCCTTCCCTTCCCTCCTCTCCTCTCCTCTCCTCTCCTCTCCTCTCCTCTCCTCTCCTCTCCTCTCCTCTCCTCTCCTCTCCTCTCCTCTCCTCTCCTCTCCTCTCCTCTCCTCTCCTCTCCTCTCCTCTCCTCTCCTCTCCTCTCCTCTCCTCTGCTCTCCTCTCCTCTCCTCTGCTCTCCTCTGCTCTCCTCTCCTCTCCTCTCCTCTCCTCTCCTCTCCTCTCCTCTCCTCTCCTCTCCTCTCCTCTCCTCTCCTCTCCTCTCCTCTCCTCTCCTCTCCTCTCCTCTCCTCTCCTCTCCTCTCCTCTCCTCTCTCCTCTCCTCTCCTCTCCTCTCCTCTCCTCTCCTCTCCTCTTCTCTCCTCTCCTTTCCCCTACTCTCCTTGCCTCTCCCCTCCTCTGTCTGCTCATTTCACTCTGCATTATTTCATATGTCTATCCATGTTTTTTACATTCTTTGCTGCCACATAAAGAGCTGCTATCTATATTTTAGGACATATAGGTTCTTTTCCTTTCCCCCTACTAGTGGTATTGCAGAGTCAAAGGTTATACATAGTTTTATAACTCTTTGGGCATAATTCTCAATTGCTCTTCAAGATGGTTGGATTTCTTCACAATCCATCAGCAGTGTATTAGTCTTTCAGTTTTTCTACATCCCCTCCAGCCTTTGTCATTTTCCTCTTTAATCACTTTAGTCAGTCTGATGGTATGGGATGATACTTCGGAGATATTTTCTTTTGCATTTTTCTAACTGAAAATGCTTTAGAACATTTTTTTCACAAGTTCATGGTTTTCTTTATCTAGTAATCATACTTCAATGTTTCTTCATTTTGAATAGGGGGTGGGATGCAAAAAGATTGACAAAAAGCCAAGGAGTATTTAATAAAAGGAGTCTGAGAACTCTTACAGGAAATCATTCTGCCTGGCAGATTAGAGGATATATATAGCTATTATCACCTGACAAACATAGTACATTCAGGTGCACACAGAAATTAACATACATTATTTGTTTGCTCCTCACAACTCTGTCAGATAAATACTCTACCTATTTTTTTTGTTTGTAAAACAATTGGCCATTTAATATATGATATATTTGTATGTTATATATTTAATATATTTTTTATTTATTTAATTTAAATAGTTAATATATAATATATAAGAAAACTGATATTCAAAGAGGTTGCTTGAGATTCCATCACATGGTTTAATAGTGGGATTTCTGGCACTGTGGTAGGTGCATGTTGGGGTATTTTTAGATAACTAAATAGGACCTTGCCCTGAAAAATCCTCCTAAGCAGATGAATGCCCTTCTGCTTATCAGAACTTGCCTATAGCTCTGTGAAGGCAGGAACTGGTTTTCTCCCCTTTTTTTGCATTCCCAACACTTAGCACAGTGCCTGCCACAAAGTAGGTGCTTCATAAATGTGTACAGACTGATCAATGAGTTCAGGTGCCTGATGCCTTCAAGCTTTTTAGCTCTCTTTCCTTCTCTGAATTTTCTAGCTGAAAAGATCTGTTTGTCCTCATTCATATCTTAGTAAAGTATATCTTAGAGTGAATATAGGTAGGTCATTGCATTCCCTCTCCCAGAGAGATGAACATTTGTAATCTTATTTCAGATGGTGTAAGGAAAGGGTTATTCTCTAGTTCCTGGGATCCCATGTCTCCGTCCCTTCTCCCCAGATTGCTTTCCTAACTATTGGCAGACCCCTAGCCCTACCTAGTCATACCACTAACTCTGAGCATCTATGCTATTGACAAGGCCTGAGAATTTGTATTCTCATTCTCATTTGCTCAGCCAGGCTACATCAGCATGAAATAGAAGAGTTACCTCCTTTTTAGGAGAAGCCATGGTGAGGGAAATAGGCTTCCATCCAGCAGGGACACACTTAGCAATCTACCCAGCTGAAGTGCAAAGTTAAGGGCTTCAACCGTTTCTAAATATTTCCTTTACAGAATAAAGAGAGAGTATTAGTCTGCTCTGGGGACTCAACAGCCCCAAAATATTCATTGGATCAAATTAAGCTGCTGTTTCTGTGTGTCAAAACTGACCTTAGAATGCAAGTTAAAGGAAAAAAATCAAAACAATCTGAAATTGTAGCAAGATCCATTTCTGGCACCTTTTTAATGTTCAAAAATACTAGAAGATTGAAATGACTCATGATTAAAAAAATAAACAATCTCCCTTGTAGGATGGAAAAATGTTTGCCAAGTTTCTGCCCAAGCATTTAGAAATTTCAAATCTGATTCTTGCCAAACAGGGTTCATATTGAAAACCAAAATTTATCGTTCTTTCCTAAACCTCATAGGAAAAGGTCTTCACAGGCCCCTGATTTATCCAACCATAGTTTCTCTGGGGCTAGGGCAAGAGAAACACAGACTTGGGCCAAGGTAATTTCACGGGTTTAAATAATGAAATTAGCAAAATGTGGTGGTCAGAGATTGTAAAGGAGAGAGAGAGAACAGAAAGAATGGTTTTTTAAATAACTTCTACCTTAGAAGGGCTTGTTGTGTCTCCTTTCTCCTCTTTCTTTTTCCCTTTCTTCTGCTTATCCCACTTCCTACTTTTCTCTTTCAGTAAAATGAAGGCATTGGCTAGAAGATACGTAAGGCCTCTTTCAACTCATATGTCCTATGAACTTCTCCCTTTCACCCATCCCTCCTTTCCTCTCTTCTTCCTAAATTCTACCCTTCGACTTTTTGGAACCTTTCATTTCTGCCTCCTCCATGAGTCTTTCTGGCAATCACCACATCAGGCAACTATGCTCTCTCTTCTTGAAATTTCTGTGCACTTAATTTAATGTGACGCTTCTGCTTTACAACCTAATGTTGTTCATTCACTTTTCATATGTGTAATGGATTTTTAGTTCATTGATGGCCAGAACCCTGTCTAATTCTTCTTTGATTTCCCCAGCCACAACCCAGTGATGTACATATAAATATTTTGCTGATTGATAAATTAACCATTACTTAATTCTTAATAGCAGAATAGCTAATTATCTGAATCATCAATAGTACTGATTAATTATTATCATTACAGTGACTACCAGGGAAACTAGTTGATTGCTGTCTTTGAGACAGAAATCTTCAAAAAGAAAAAAGGTTTATGTGAGTTCTAGGAAAGGAGGAGAAAAGCAGAAAGTGAGAGGAAAAGAAGGAATGAGAAAACTGTAATTGGGACTGAATTGTGAGTTTGGTCATGCCTGGAGTCATGTTCCAATAGATGAAAAGGAAAAGAAGCTCTTAGATAGGTGGGCACTGAAAAAAGACCTCAGCAGCCAGCTATACAATTGCTTCTCAATGTAACCTATTATTGTATAGGTTTTTTTGGTTATTTCATCACACTGCTAATTCATATTGAGTTTATCATTCCCTAAAAGTTGCAAATCCTTTTCAGAAAAATACTCTTAATTCATGTCTCCTTTATCTTATACAACTGAATTTTTTTATACCCAACTGTAAGACAACATTTATTGTTATTGTTGTTTTTCAGTCATGTCTGACTCTTTGTGACCCCGTTGGGGCTTTCTTGGCAAAGATTCTTGAGGACTTTGCCACTTCCTTCTCCAGGTTACTATACTGAAGCAAACAGGGATAAGTGACTTGCCCAGGGTCACACAGCTGTTAAGTGTCTGAGTCCAGATTTGAATTCAGTAAGATGAGTCTTTCTTAATTCCAGGTCAGGTAGTCTATCCACTATGCAACCCAACTGCCCTTGCATTCATTACCACTGAGTTTCATTGTATTAGATTCAGTCCAGTGCTCTAGCATGCCAAAATCTTTTCAGACCTTGATTCTACTGTCCAGTGGGTTTTTCATCATCAAATCTTCTCAGCATGCCATCTATGCCTTTATCCATTGATAAAATCATTGATAAAATATGTGATGGAAAAGTTTGAAGAGGTTAGTCTGGAATGACTTTTTTAAAAACTCTTACTTTCTGTCTTAAAATTTATACAAAGTATTGGTTCCAAGGCAGAAGAATGGTAAGGGCTAGGCAATGGGGGTTAAGTGACTTGCCCAGGGTCACACAGTTGGGAAGTGTCTGAGGCTAGATTTGAGCCCAAATCTTCCTGACTCTAGGCCTGGCACTCTATCCACTGTGCTACCTAGTTGCCCAAGGATTTATTCTTGATGAAGTCATGTTGGCTAGAGGGGGAGGGAAGAGGGAGAGAGAGGTGAGGAGAGGGGGGAGGAAGAGAGAGGAAAGAGAGAAGGGGGGAAAGGGGAGGGGATAGAATAATAAAATATACACAGAGTATAGCATAATTTCAGAGATTTGGAAAGCATGATTAAAAAAATGGAAGGATCAAGGTACACCTCTAGTACCAAAGTTATACTTTGAAGACCCTTAAATGGAAATAAAAGGGAAGATGTTCTAGATATGGGGACAGCCTAGACAAAGACATCAAGGAACCATACATAAGTCTATTTGGAACAGAATATGTGAGGGGAAATAGCTGGTGATATGTCTTGATAGGCTGGAGCCAGTGTATGAAAAGCTTTAAATGCCAAATATGGGAGATTCAAATGCTCTGGTAAAATCTAAATATACCATTTAATATTCACCTGATTTATTAGTCACACATACATCCACTCCATGTTCCTACTAGACAGAATAATGATCAAGAGATTCAATGAGAACCTATAGTGATTTCTTCTACCCAAAACCATGCCAAAAATCAACTGGAAACCCAAAGGCAACAGGAAGGATGATGGCCAACAAGGTCAGCTCCAGTTCAATATATCAACCCAAAGTATCCAGAGATACATTTAGCCTATACAACTTTTCACCATGAAATGGCAAGATTATAGGGCTCCTCTGGGTAGGCTCCATTTTGATCAGAGGCCCCAGAGTGGGGACTTTGGAAGTGCTGAGACCTGAGGCATCAGGCAGCCATCAATATGGTGCTGCAGCAGAAAGACTGGGACAAACTATGCCCAAGATTCTGAAGTCTTTAAGACTCTGCCCTGAGATGCCAAAGAGGTCTCTGAATATTAATCACTTTGAAACTCAAATATCCAGGGAGATAACCTGAATAAACCCCTGAAATCCAGTCCAGGTACTTAAGATATTAGGGTAAGACAAAGCAAGGCCAACAGCCCAACCCCCAAAAATTCATCAAATGTTGAAAGATAGCCTTGGCAGGATCCCTAATTCAGGAACTTAAATTGTAGAGATAAGTAAATCAAAGAAAACATATTAACTCTAATTTAAAGACAAATTTAAGATTCTCAATAAGCAGAGACTCAAAGGAGGAAAAAATTGATTTTCCATTAGCACTACATAAATATCCAGAAGAAATGAAGTGAGATTTAAAAAAGGAAATGAAATATATCATTCTTCACTTTATTTCTTCGATTAATTTTTCTCCAGTATAATATGGGTCTTGTTTCACAACATGACAAATATGGAAGTATGTATTATTTGATAATATATGTACAACCTTTATCATATTTCCTGCCTTCTTGGAGGGGGTGAAGAGAGGGAGGAAGGGGGTAAAAAAGAATGAGATATAGATTTTGTGATATGACTAATAGGAGAATTGGTTTTTCTGGGATAAGCACATTATTATAATTACTTATATATTTATAACAAATCATATCTATAATATTATTGTTAGGTTACATATTATATCATGTTATATACAAAAATGATAATAAAAAAGGAAATGGAAGTTCTAGAAGAAAAGATTGGAAGTAGAGTAATTGGAAGAGAACCTTACTCAAGAAATGGATTCTCTGAACACTATAAAAGATCAAATAGAAATGAATGACTACGTGAGATGGTAGCATATATTAGAACAAAATAAAAATACTGAAAACTAGAAGAAAATATAAGATATAGGATCTAAAATATATCAGATCAAGAAAACAGTTCAAGGAGATATATATATTTTTAAGGATCATTGGATGTCTTGAAAAGTATGATTTTTTAAAAAACCTCAAGACTACATTTTAATAAATTATAATAAATGATTTCCTCCATTTATTAGAACCAGAGGACAAAGACAAAAAGAATCCACCAATCATCTCCATATAAGGAAAAATCTTGGGACACCACAGTGAAAATTCAGCACTCTCACAGAAAAAGGGGGAAAAAAATCAAGAGGGATAAGAATGAGGATAATACTGGGGAGGGAATTGTCTCAAGCAAAACAAACTTACTGACCCTGAAAGATTAAAACAAGGAAAAAAGAAAACAAAGACAACTAACATCTAAAGGAGAGAGGAATGCTTTAGGTTGCTTCTTTGAGAAGTGAATAATGGCTAAACAAACTTTGCTATAAGAAAATAATGAAATATTATTTCTGGGTAAGCAATGACATAAGAAATTATTCCAGAGAAGTTTGGGGAATATGGACTGATGCAGAGTAATGTGAATGGAAGCAGGAAACAATTTATATGAGAACAGCAGCATTATAAATGAAAACAACACCAAAAGTTGACTTAAGAAGTCTGATCAATGCAATGGCCAACTGTATCTCCAGAGAATCTATGATGAATCATTTTACCCAGTTCCTGAAAGAAAGGGAATAAAGTGCAGAAAGAATATACCCTTTTATACATAATTGTGGGGTGGGTCCATTTTACTTTACTATACTCATTTGCTAGAGGTTATTTCCTCCCATTTTCCCCTCCAGGTTTTAATGGTGTGAGAATGAGATGGAGTAGAAGTTAGTACTAATAACAGGCAAACAAAGAAAAGAAAAGAAAAGATGGCCATTATAGCATTTTTTAAATGTACAAAAGAAGATAGAAGGGAGCTATTCAGAAAGAAATGCAAACAATCTTTGCAGTTTTGAAAGCAACACAGAATTATTACATACTTAAAAAAAATCCAGTCTCATCCTACAGCTGAAATATGCCAACTCTCTACTTGCCACAGCAATCACTAGATTTCTTTTCCACTCTTCCTTTCATAATCATGGAATTCTCTCCTCCCTTCACTCTCTAGTCATGCTTTCCAAGCTCTATCAGTGAGACTCCTCTCCATGCTACAAGCTAATTCACTCTCTCTGTAATTATAATAATTAATCCACTTTTACCCAGGACTTTAAAGTTTACAAAGAACTCTACAGGTGATCTCATTTGGTCCTCCCAATACTACTGAGAGTCAAAGATATTTTCTCACCCTCTCCCCATTTTTCAGATGAGAAAACTGAGATGCAAAAGTTAAGTGACCAACTAGGGGTCACATAACTAAGAACTGTATCTAAGGCAGGGATTGAACTCTGGTCTTTCTGACTTGAATCCTAGGACTCATCCATTGCACCACCTCACTGCCTCAATGTAGTTAAACAATGATTAAATGACTTCTCATTCAAAATTAACTCATCACATCTCAAGTCAGTTCTTTATCCATGCTTCTTCCTTTATCATGCACAAAAAATATGCATTGAGGGGACCTAGAAATTGTCTAATTGTAAATAGTCTCAGGGGTGTATATGCTTATTCTTTCCATTTGTGCCCATAGCATCCCCCCCCCCCAACATCCTTCCTCAGGTGCAGCATATTCCTCAGCATCTTCTGGGGGAATGAGGACTGACTCTCCAGTCTCAGAAAAGAAGCTGTTTTCCTGGACCTAGAGAGAAAGGTGCTCATTATCTCCTCAAATTCATTCTCCCCTAGCATTTTCCTTGTTGCTCCTCCATGTTCTTTCACAGAGAGCTTAACACTATTGCAGACAAGTGAGGATAACCAAGGCTTCCCTTCCAAAGAGCCAATAAGTAGGATGATCTTGGGTAAAAAGGTCAAGTTGATGAAATATGTCTTTGGGGCCTTTTATCCCCCTTTTACTCCCTCCCCACCTTGTGTGGTAACCAATATCCTTATGCCTGTTCCTCCTGGCAAAGAGGAAAGAGATTTTATAAATTCCTTCTCAGTAGGATATTAGAGAGAGGATATCTCCTTCTCCTAGGAATGTTTATATTTTTAAAGTAAAACCTGGAGAAGGTGATGCTTAATTTTATGAATGGTGGAATTTAGGGACTGTAGGCCATTGTTGGGTTGTGATTTTTTTCAGTCATGTCCAACTCTTTAGGACCCCTTCTGGGGTTTTCTTGTAAAAGATACTACAGTAAATAGTGGGGAAAATATCTTTGTATGGGAAAAGGGGAATTTCCTACCCTAAAAAATTATACTAAGCAGACAGAGGTCTACTCTGCTTATCAGAACTGTCACTAGGGGAGAGTGACCTGGCCTTTGTCTTAAGGCACTTTTAGAACTTGCAGTCCTTCAGCAGCAAAAAAGCAAATGGGTTTCTAGTTAGTAAAAATAATTACTTAAAATAGGAAGGTGGCCTTCTTCCTCTCTGTCTTGCATTTCTTTCCTGTTCCCTAAGAATAGCCTCCTGAGTTGATGCCATCCCCAATCCCAAATGACTTTGGGGGGCAAGTTTTGTGCTATTTGCCCCAGGTGAATAAATTGCTAGTTACAGCTCTGCCAGAACTGCCAACAAGCACTTCAACAACATCTTTATTCAAATTCTAGTTACAATCCAAAGACCACTCACTTGTCAGGTGAAAATCGAAGTACACTTTTTATGGTTCATTGAGAACTGACTCAAAGTATCCAGGCTGGAAGAGACCTTACCAGCCATCTAATCCAACTCCCTAATTAACTGATGAGAAAATCCAAGGCATAAAGAAGTGACTTGTCCAGTCATAGAGGCAGTAGGAGAGATGGCAGCTAGATGGAGTATTATTTCTGTACCACACTGCCTTTCTTAGAGTCTCATCGTTGGAAGAAACCTTAGAGTTCATTTAACCCCAGTGTTCATCAAAAACAGAAATTGCTGTTAAAGTTCCCTGATAGTCTCTGCTTGAATATGTTCATTGACATTGAACACCCTACCTCCCAATCGACTGCGTATTCTTTGTGTTAACCAAATGGCCTTCAGCTGGAAGGATCTGTAATTGTTCTCTTCAGTTTTACTTTTGCGTAAGATTGACTGAGAGGACCTCCATGGTCTAGATTATTGTTTTGGCAGGTTTTTATTGTGCATAAAATAGCGTCATTGTTTTGCTTAACATTTAAAGGAGTTAAATAGCTATGAAGTCAATGCTCTAACTCCAGTGACCATTAGGTCTCTTTTGTGTTGCTGACTTTATAAGTCTATTTCCCAGGAGGAACATCTGTTGTATACTTAAATGACCTTAGTTCAAAGGCACGATCAACAAAATTCTTAACTCTGTTATGAAGCATTTAAGGGTATACTGTTACTTTCTGCTGATCGCAGTATTAGAAATTTCTCCATTAACAGCTGGGTGCATCTGGAGAATTACATAGCTCTGCTCTCTTTCTGCACATCATTAAAGATGTTCAGTGCTGTTTTTCTATCTTATTCCCATTTATTCTGATGCAAGTGAATCCCTCCAAATTCTCCATTTTATGGGCTTTACTGGCCGGAGCTGTGTACCAGAGCTTTAGGTCTGCTCCAGGAGAGAGGATGATGAAAGATCAACAAGTGAGCTGCTGCAGTCTAGGGGACCCTGACAAGAACATGAATGGGCATTAGTCATGTTAGCAACTTGATAAAATGTATGAAAAAATGGATTGCTCTTAGATAAAAGCAGAGGAATGTAAGGAGAGTGAATGGCTACCTTAAGAGAAAGACAATCAAGGGAGTACAAGAAAAGCACATGAGCTATGTCATCAACGTGATTAAAAACAGAGAGAATCCAAGAAAGGGTGGAGCAAGGACCTCCTGGGAAGAAGAGATGTCTCTCTCTGATCAGGGCACCAAATGGTAGAGTTAAAAAGTACAATTTCTTCAACAAAACACACACAGCAGACATGGCTAGCCTGGGCACAGCACGACACCCATAATGATAATGACCCTAGTCATAATTCTTACTATTTATAAAAAGAATTAACAATTTACAAAATATTCTCTTATCAGCTTCTGTTTCCTTATCTATAAAATGAGAGCAATATCTATAGGAATGGCCTAAATAGAATTAGCATCAAGGTAATTGATATAAAAATGCTTTGCAATATCAAAATATTACTTGAATGCAGTTGGCTTTATCATTTCTTGTTGTTCTTGCTTTTGCCACAATTCTCTAAGATCGGTAGTGCAAGAATTATTTTCCCATTTTATAGATGAGTAAATAGAGACAGAATGAATTGTCCAAGAGTATGTGAGTTAATGACAGAGAATGTCTTCTAACTGTTTGTACAGTTTTATTTCTAAGTCAGGCTGCCTATGAATCTAGGGTTAAAATAAACTAGGAAACAATTTTTGATTCTTTTATTTGTCTATGTTGTGTTTCCTCATGTTGCCTCAAGTGCAGGACTTTGTACATGATGTGCGTACTTTCTTATGCTGAGAAAGCCATGTTTAAAGGCCACCATGTTGGAGATTGTTATCAAGCCTACTTTTGGTTGCATTCAGACTCACACAATCATAGAATATTCAAGTTGGAAGGAACCTCAGAAATCCCCCTCAGAAATCAAGCCATGCATGAATCAGATTTTCTTACACACCAGTTTAAAAGTGCCGCCAAAAAGGAAGAACGCTGCTCAATCCACCTTGATAGCTCTAATTATTAGGAAATAGTTTGTTGTATTAAACAAAAGCTGCCATTCTTTGCTGCTCGTTTTGTCCTCTAGTGCCTACCTGGACAATTCTAACATTTCTTTTACTGACAACCCTTCAAATACTTGCAGACAGCTACTATGTCCCCCCATCAACCTTCTGTCCTTTCCTTGGTTAAATATCCCCCAAACCTTCATATGTATAATCCTCATATGAACTTGAATTCCATCTAGACCAAGCCTCTCATTTTACAGATGAAGAAACTGAGGCATAAGGTGTCAAGTAGAAGAGTTAGAATTATTGAGTGACAACTGGTTTGAATTGTTTAGGTGTCCTCAATCATATGGTGTTCAGTCCAAGATAAAGGCATTAATTACACTACTAACTTCTATACCAGAGGCAATGATTTAGCCCACAGTGTATCTGTGTAATGATTAGTGTGTAATGTATAATGTAATATTAGACTGTGAGTTCCTTGAGAGTCTTTTGCCTTCTCTGTTCCCTATTCCATAGTAGGCACTTAATAAATGCTTGTCCATTGATTTGTTTGAGCTTGGGGGGAGTAAGAGGGACTATCAAATAATGGGAATGAGGTGAAAACTTTTGGGGAAACTGGTGGGTTTTTATAAAGCTGACTGATGGAATTGTGCCTTCTTGCTGTTGAGGAATTCATGGCTAAAAATAAATGAAAGTGTTATTTTTGCCTTATTTGGGAAGAAATGGGCTGTCCTGTCTCCCTCACTCTATGCTATCTTTCAGAATTCTAAGTTAGGGATTTAATGTATGAAAGAAGAACAGTTCTTAAAGGTGCAGGTTCCGTTCTCTTTCGGTGAATTCCCAGGGACTGTTCGAATTCCTCTTTTGCAATAGAATGTGGGGAAGCCAATGGACCATCAGCTGAAGCTTTGGACAGTTTTTCTGTAGGATGCATTTCCGTTGTCACAACAGTCTGTCCCTGGGAGTGGAGTTTGGACTTAGAAAACTCAAGTTAGAATCTCACAATGGCATTTCCTAGCTACATGTCCATGAGTAAGTCCCTTCATCCCCCAGAGCCTCATAGCATTTGTATAGCCTATCTCCAGGGTTGCTAAGTCTTCCCACACTGCTCTGTAAACCTGAAAGCACTATGTAGGTTCAGGGGCATCTGGGAAGCACAGTGGATAGAGCACCAACCTGAAAATGGGATTCAAAATGGGTTCAAATTTCATCTCAGATACTTCTTAGCTGTGTGACCCTGGGTGAGTCACTTAGCCCCAATTGCCTGGCTCTTTACTGCTCTTCTACCATGGTACTTTGTATCCATTCTTTTTAAAAATTGTTTCCTTCTCTTAGAATCAATAAGTATATATATGTATATATATGTTATTGTTATACATTATATATTATGTATAAGTGTATATAAGGTAAATTTAAAAGTACATATAAAGTATATATATTAAAAGTAAATACATAAAAGTATATATAGAAAGTATGTGTATGGTATATATGTATATATAAAAAGTATACATATATAATTTATATAAAGTATATATTAAAAGTATATTGTAGGGTTTAAATTATTTGTAATACTTCAAGTATTAATTTTATAAATTTTATTATCTGATAAAATAGATCCATGTAACTAAGTTTTTCTACATGCTCAAAAATCCCTGCTCTACCAAAGCTTTGATAGGAAGGAAAAAGAGAGATGGATCTCCACCCAATTTATATCCTGTCTACGTCAGCACGTAATGACAGGAAGTGAGTGGGATCCTAGGAATAGTATCTTTGCTGGGGATTGTAGTTTTTAGGGTAACAGATTCTAATTACGCTATATATAAAGTATATGTATAAAGTATATATATTCGAATATATAACTATCCATTCCAAGGCAGAAGAATGGTTAGGGCTAGACCAATTAGGGTTAAGTGACTTGCCCA
Organism: Monodelphis domestica; assembly: GCF_027887165.1. Lineage (NCBI taxonomy): Eukaryota > Metazoa > Chordata > Mammalia > Didelphimorphia > Didelphidae > Monodelphis > Monodelphis domestica. The sequence continues at coordinate 102,147,536 of NC_077230.1, read as the reverse complement.
GAGTCACACACAGCTAGGAAGGGTCCGAGATTAAACTTAAACCCAGGACCTTCTGCCTCCAGGTCTGGCTTTGTCCACTGAGACATGTAGCTGCTCCTTTTAGTGTTGATGCTAAGACAAAAGGTAAGGTTGGTTGTTTTTGTTTTTTTTAAAAAGCACTGCAAGTAAGTACATGCAGGTTATTTTTATTTCCCAAAATGAGGTTCGGCACCATAGTTAGTTCTTCCTTCCACTCATTGGACGTTCAGAAGCAATCACTAGCCTGTGGAACCTGAATATCAAAACAGTCTTTTCAGGAGAATATGGGAAGAAGGATTGGGAAATCTTCACCCAATTTGCTGTGCATTTATAATCCGTAATTATTTTGTTCTCCCAGATAGATTTCTGATGATTATCTCTCCTGCTCCTTAGCCAATGATGGCTTGGCTCATTGATCAGTATTAACTATTATTATTATTAATATTAATAAGGCCAAGAGTTTGGATATAATATCTTTTGTGAGTTCTGCTACATAATATTTCTATAACCCCAGCAAGCAAATGTGCGCATCTAGTCATAGGAAAAGGCAGATGGAGAAGTATGGAACATTCTCCATAAGCAATGACAAAAGAGATTGGACTCAGTGCCAAAACAGGAGATGTGATCAGACTACAAGAGTGTAGGTTTCTTTCCATATCTACCTTGCATCTGCAGTATCGGGTCCATCTCCATCTCCATCCCTCCTTCTCCCATAATCCTCTTTAGATAGAGTCATTGTGCAACAGCAAAAGTCTTAATCCAAGCCCTTAAGGACAGGAGGAACCACTTTTCCATCAGGCCTGAGAATTTATAAAGAACCAATTATAACCAGGTTGACTATTACAAGGATTCCTAAAGATGCTCAGCCTAGGTTTGTCATTGTTAGGAAATTCCTCCCTCGGTTCTGGATGCTTCTCTCTTGCTGCTCAATATAACCTGTTTCTTGTTCTAAATCATTCTCTCCCTAGGCTTGCAAAATTCCTACATTTTCCTTCAAATTCTAACTTGCTTCTCATCTCAGTCACTCTGAGCTTCTCTTTTAAAGCTGTTTGAGATGACGGCATCTTTTTCGATTAACTACCATTTCCCTTTCTTTGACTGCTTTGGGATTAGACTACACCAGAGTTTCTTAACATTTGGTATGTGTGTCATGGGCTCTTTTGGCAGACTTGTGAAGCCCAAGCCCCACTTCTAAGAATAATGTGTGTTTTTAAAGAAATCGTAATGGAAGGAAATGCTAAATTTTAGTTAGTGGTTAATGAAAATAAGGATGTATTTCTTTCCTATCCCAGTTCACCGCTCCCCTGGAATCTCTTCATAGCATGGACCCCAAGTTAAGAAATGCTGAATAAGATGATTTTTGAAATCTATGGTAGATCTCAATCCTGCTTGGTCTTCCTTCCTTTTTTTGTCTCATCTCCCTTTCTCCCAAGTCTGATATTTTCTTTAATTTACTATTCACTGGAACTCAGAGCCATTTAATCTCTCCAGAAGGAGGCATAGAAAGACCTCTTGTTTGCTCATAAACAATGAACCCTGTAATAGTTTGTAATTTAGATCTGCCGCCACTAGAGAGCTATGCAGAATTTGGGACTTGGGCAAATATGCTCCAACATAATCCTTGCTGGTTTGTCAGGGCAGATGTTTAACTTGAGGAAGAGAATGAGGAAATAGTTGTTTTTCCACAGAGAAAAGGCCAGGTAAGATGGTAAGCAGGAGTTCTTAATTTGGGATTCAATGGATAGATTTCAGGGGGAAAGGAGTCAATGAACTTGGGGAAAACTACATCTTTACTAACTTCTAATGAAAGTTAGTATTTTCTTTAATTATTAATATAGGCAATAAATATTATTCTGAGAAGGAGTCCATAGGGTTCACCAGATTGACAATGGAATCCACAACACACATAAAAGCGATTAAGAATCCTTGTATTTTACTAACTGTAAAAATGTAGCCATGCCTAGGTTGGGACACAGGTGATTCTTCTTTGAGGAACAGATTAGTCCTTTGAGTGAATCAGAAAGGAAACATTATAGGAAGAAGAATGATGGATAGACTCTTTAAAATTCAATTAGGTAGCACAGTGGATAGAGCACAATGCCTAGAGCCAGGAAGATCTGAGTTCAAATGTAGCCTCAGATATTTCCAAGGTGTGTAATCCTAGGTAAGTCATGTAACTGCAATTGCCTAACCCTTACCACTCCTCTTAGACTCAATATTGATTTTCAGGCAGAAGAGAAGCGTTTTAAAAAAGCCAGTTCAGAGAGTAGAATATGTATTAGGTGTTTAATAAATGTTTATTGATTGATCCAGGAAATACTCTTAAGTGGAACACAGTTTGTGGTGTAGATGATTCACAGAGCTAGTGAAGGGGGTGGGGATCCCATAAGAAGCCAAATGGATTTGGGAGACTGAACATTTAAGATACTCCTGCATCCCCCCATAAGTTTGTCCCAGTCCATACCATCATTGATATATTATATGTCAAACCTCAATGGAACCATTCTCTAATGAAACATCCACTCTATTGTCCAATGTTTATATGTTTTATGTAACTAATTGTTCTAAGTAAAGTTTTTTCCTTAATATCATAATTTTTGTGGAGCCAATTTAATAAGGCTTATTAGGGCATTCCTGCAATAATAATAACTAGCATTTATACAGTATTTTAAGGTCTGCAAAGTAATTTATTTAGGTAATCTCATTTTTACATAATAGATGATTGACATAAAGATGTACCATAGTTATCCCCCATTCAGGACCAGGAAGTGGAAGACATTCATCCTTTCTAGCAGGAAAGGTCAGTAAGCTAGAAGGATATTAAATTAGACTTTGAAAATTGTAAGATAAGGAACTCTAACTGCTCTCTCTTTGTGCCTTTAGCAACTAGAATGTGAGCGAGGAAAGGAAAGGGCCAGCACTTGCTAACCTCTCCCCCCCTTTTTTTTAAAGAAATATTATTCTCAACAACCCTGTAAGATATGTGCTCTTATTATCCCCATTTTACAGTTGAGAAAACTAAGGCAAACAGAAGTTAAATTACTTGTCCAGGATCACTCATCTGATGAGTATCTGAGGCTAGATATGAACTCAGGTCTCCATTCTATTAACTGCACCACCCAAATGCCACCTCACAGCATGCTCATGACTGCCCCAAATATCCATCTTTTGAAAGTACTCAGATGGATCACTTTTTATCTGGACCCTTGAGTGTGGGTAGATGTATTTTGCTATGTTGGTCCAGGGAATTAATGATTGTAGGGTATGTGTTATTGTTTATGGAATTAGGTTAAAGGACCTCAGAAGTATCATGATCAGGAAGGCATCTGTCGAGCTGGTTATCAATGAATCAAAAACATCTGGCCTTTGGTTCCCTGGAACTGGAACATCTGGGGTCATGTCTAAGCTGAATCCTCTGGGGGAGTGGTTCAGATGCTTTGCAAAAAGCCTCATTTCCCCCAGCAGCTCCTGATTCTCCGACATCACCTTTCTGCACTCAGAAGAGGATCTACTTGGTCTCCAAGTTCTCAGCTGGCTTACTTTGGAGGCCCAGATGGATAGGACTTTAGGGTGGGCACCAAGAAATGTCCACGTTAGGACTGGAGCTCACAGGCTTATTGGCCTTCTCTGGAAATCCCCTACCATTCCTCCTCTACATCAAATCTCCCAGGAGAAGGAATGAACAAACAGGGACATTAGCCCCTCTTTGGAGAAAGGCGGATCTGCAGAGGAAAGCATACAGATTTTATATCTATTGTTTGAAAGTGGTAGAACTGGCTCTGGACTTGATCTGAGTTCAGATCTTACATCAGATACTAGCTGAGTAACCCCCAAAAGTTGCCGAACCCCTCTGGACCTCTTTCCCCCCATTCTGAAGATAGGAGAACTTGATGGTTTCCAAAGTCTCTGGAGAGAGGTGCCCATGGTCCTACTTTAATATTCAGAGAGAACGAGAGGTCAGGAATCAAACATATTCTCATTGTCCTGCACTGGGTCCACTTCTGATGCTCTTATCTTCTCCTTTTGGGCCACAATTCAGAGCCCCAAACTCCAAGTTATCAGTCTCTGTGGAGCCAGGCTAACTAACAAATGATAGCCCAAGCTAGTGACTTCTCCACTGCTATCTATCATCCCTGGTATGAGTAACTCTGGCTTTGAATTCCTGAAATGTGAACTGAGAGGAGGCTGGGGCATGGTCAGGACCCAGAGAGGGGGCTGGCATGTGCTCACTGAGTCCTTCTCAATCCTGCATGAGCACAGGGCTCTGTTCTCTATTAGGGATCATTTTGTTTGTGGTCTCAGACCAATCACAGCCCGCCGGGCTGGTTAATAGCCATGGCCATGGGCTGTTTAGAGGGAGCTGTTGCCTTTCAATCATATTTATTTGCTCTAATTTCCTATGCTCTGTGTAGTGGGGCTAAGGCAGCCTAATGCAACAAGGCAGGCATGGCCAAAGTGTGTCCCAGCTGCCTCCACACACAACTGGCAGTGTTTGCAGGGAAGGGGCCCATTCTTGTTTGATACAGACAGTTTTGTCACAGTGTCAAATCAAGGAAGAAAGCAAAGAAGATCTTTGAAGGGCCAAAGGCTACCATAAAACAGAAATGAGGGCCCCAATAGGTACCTCTAAGATAAGACATCCACCAGGACAAAAAACTAAACGAAACAAAACAGAAAGAAAACCCCCTTAAATTTTCTGTTCCCAAATATTCCTTAGACATAGTACAATTTATTCTCGCTGTAACCTTCTGGGATACTTATTCATTGAAGCTCAAACTCATCTCATAGCTTCCCTGAAGCCTTCCTGACTACCCCTGACTGACCTTTTCCTTCTCTGAATTCCTGTTGTGATGACAGTTGTGACCCACAATTGAACATTTCATTGTTCTCTAGTTCATGTGTTTTACTGATGTTTTTAGTCAGAAGACAGGGGCCTTTGTCTTTTCTTCCTTCTCTTGTATCCTGTTGTGAAAAGTAAAAAGAATGGAAAGAGGACCTGATATAGATTAGAAGTCCTGGATTTGAATCTTGGCTCTGTATCCTTGTTGCCTAGCTTTTCTGAGCCTCAATTTTTCCATCTGGGAAATGAGGATAATATTACTTGGGAAAGGACCAATAATCACAAATGTACTTCTTGGTTATACCTCTTTTAGCCTCCCACCCCCACCTCCACTCCACTCAATGGAATGCCTTTGAGGGCAAGGAGTTTTATATTTTTTGAGATTAGTCTTGTGTCTCTCATATAGTATGTTGCTAATAAATACCAATCAGATTGAATTAGTTTGGATTGAATGGGATGGACCTGGATTGAAAAATGGTGTAAGTAAGGATCCAATGAGGATATATATGAGAAAGCTACTCTTCGGGAATTATTTAGGAAGTTAGGTGATGCAGTGGATAGAATGGCAAGCCTGGAGTCAGGAAGACTTTTTCCTGGGTTCACAACAGGCTTCAGAAAATTACTAGCTATATTTAACAAGTCATTTAACCTAGTTTGCCTCAGTTTCCTCATCTATAAAGTAAGCTAGAAAGAAAATAGCAAACCACTCCAGTATCTTTACCAAGAAAACCCCAAGTGGTGTCACAAAGGATCAGACACAACTGAAAAATGATTGTAAAACAATATGTTGTGCTTATATATAATTATAAATTATTAATTTTTAGGCATTTTAGAACATTCCTCCTCTACTTGGAGCTACCTACTCTTTGATTGATGGATTAGGTGCTTTGCCTTCATTTGTCACCTGGGATAAACTGAGGTTCAGGGAATTTAAGGGACTTGCTCAAAGTACTTCTGTGGGTCGGTGTTAGGATTAATGCCTGGATCGATTTATTCCCAGGCTGTCTGTATTGTTCCATACCTGCACCACCACCACCTCCCTCATGCTACAGGAACTCACTGCCCCCAGAAGGTCAAAGATAAGATTCTACTTGGCTCCAAGGTCAGTGTCAGCCTGCTTGACTTCCTGATAGCCCAGGCTTAAGGCATTTGAGGGTAGGAGAAAGCAGAATAAACGAAATCCTTCAGGAACCTTCCATTTCCAAGGAAATAGTACTGTTCAGGAACTTAATAAAAGCCCTCCTCTTTTCTCTCCCCCTCTCTTGTCATCTCTTCTTTTCATCTTCAGTCTTGCCTCCCTCCTTATATTCCCATGGCTCTCTTCACCCTCAGCAAACCTCTCATTTTCGAATTCAACCTCCCTCTTTCTTTCCTGACATAACTATATTCCGTTCTCTCCCTCTCTGTCTCTGCCTCCTTTGTCTCTGTCCCTGTCTCTCTGTCTCAGTCTGTCTCTCTCTTTCTCTCTCCCCCGCGCCCCCCCCCACCCCCCCCCCCCCCGCCCCTTCTATTCTCTCTTTCCCTTTGAGTTTGCTCCGACATTTTTTCTGATTCAAAAAGCTACTCTGAAAGGAGATAGGAGATTAAGGGAGGATTTAAGCTGCTCTGGAAGCGACTTCTTCCCTCCCACACCTGGAATGGGGGATATAGCCCCTTCCTTTAATTTGAATCCGCCAAGGGCTGCTTCTGCTCTATAGGAGCGCATCGAGGCGGACCAAGGAGAAGAACAACGTAGTGGGGCCGCGGCTCCCAGACCGCCCGGCCATTCAGTGGAGGGCTGAAGGGGAGTGGGGGGGGGGAGGGAGGGTGAAGATCAGAAAGGGCTCGCGAGGGGAGTGAGCAGGGAGGTCACTGCCGAGTCAGGCCAATAAAGCAAATGCTTCCCACAGGCCTGGCTGGCAGCCTCCAGGACATTTCAAAGGGCTTGATAAACAGCGCCGGCCTTGTCTCTCCCACTCCCTGCTGCCGCAATGACAGGCTGGGAAAGGAAGAAAAACCTGGCAGGACAGTAAAGCAGAGAGTAAGGTGTTCCTCAGCTGGGTCAAGGTGCTCCAAGTCCCCCTGGCCCCCAAATCCCAGCCGGGTTTCTGGCAGCGGAACAGCGGCAGCCTCCCCTAGCACAGAAGATGCACATCTGTTCACAGTTATGGGTCAGTGCCCAACCAGGAAGCAGAGCGGGGCTATAGACCAGAGCTGTGCGCACACACACACCCCAGCTCATACAGAGCCACACATGTACACACTTACGTGCATGCACCCCTACACACATGCCTAGAAATTTCTGAGACCTAGAGAGAAGCAAGCTGATTTGGGGGAGAAGAGGGAGGGATTTAATCTAATTGGACAGAAAGATAAAATATACACAAAAGTAGGTCCAGAAGTTTCTTTTTTTTAATCAAAGGAGCAAAGCAAATGTTTTGATCTGATATGATCTAGGAAAAGCAACAGACAGCAGAGGCTGAATTCTCAAACATAAGGCTGTCCTCACTCAGTTCCGTAGATGAATTGCCGTCCTTAGATGGCAAACAAATTTCTATTGCAGGAAAGCCTAAAATGTTCAGATTGATGGATGGTAGGACTACAGAGTGCTGGAGGATCAACGTTGTGTTCCTCCTCAGAGTTTGGCCCCATTGATACCTTGAAGCTCAGAAGCTCCGAGTTCAAGCTTTGACTCTGACACTTCCTGACTGTGTCAGTCTGGAGAAATCATTTCCCATTCTAGTATCCCAGACTGCTCTGATACTCCAAGTTGCCGAGAAGATACTGACTCACATTGGCAGGGGGACTTTCCCCACCAGAGTTCCCTGCACTAATGAAATCTTAGCTGCAATCCCTTCCCTATCTTGAGGGGAAGGTGGAATTGTTTTGGAAAAGCCCTTTGGAGGCATCCAGAGGAGGGCCAAAGTTTCATGCCATAATTCAATTGATTGGAGTGAAATTGTGCTCAATTTTGTGTTAGCTCCAAGAGAAGACAGGATGTTTGCCTTCTGGTAGCATCCTCTGGTAGTAAAGGAGATGGGACCAACACTCCCGAAAGAACATCCTTTATGGGAAAATGCCCCCAAGTTCTTTTTCAGTTCTGGGTGTGACATTTTAGGAAAGACATTCATGAGCTGGAGAACACACTGAGGAGGCTGAATAGGATGGTAAACAACCAGAAGTGTGCCAATTGAGGGGCAGTTGAAAGAATTGGTAATGCTTTGCTTAGAGAAGAGAACATTTAGTAGGGGATTTGATATCTGAAGGACTATCATGTTGAAAATGTGGCTGGAGTCAGGAAAACTCATCTCCCTGAGTTCAAATCTGGTCTCAGACACTAGCTATGTGACTCTTGGAAAGTCATTTAACCCTATTTGTCTCAGTTTCCTCATCTGTAAGATGGAGAAGAATTGGTAATCCACTCCAATATCTTTGCCAAGAAAACCATGACTGAAAAATGATTGAACAACACATGAAAGAGATTATTCTGGTCCTTCTTCACCTTGAGAGTAGAACTAAGGGGATAGAAGCTGCAATGAAGCAAATTTAGGCATGATATGATGAAATGTTACCAAATAATTGGAACTATCCTAGAATAGAATGGGTTGACCCTAGAGCAGATGGGTTCCTTTAAAAAGCAAAAAAAAAAAAAATCAAAACCCCCTTACCTTCTTAAAATCCATACTAAGTATTGGTTCCAAGACCGAAGAGTGGTAAGAGCTAGGCAACTGAGGTTAAGTGACTTGTCCAGGATCACACAGCTAAGAAGTGCCTGAGGTCACATATGAAATTGGGATCTCCCATCTCCAGGACTGGCACTCCATCCACTGAATCACCTAGCTATCCCTGGGTGGGTTCCTTTTAATAGAGGTCTTTGAGCAATGACTAGACAGTCATTTGTTAAACACATAATAAAGAAGAACTTGCTACTGAGTGGACTAGCTGGCCTCAGAGATCCCTTCTAACCTAATGATAGCTAGTTGGGCACAGAGTGCTGAATCTGGAGTCATGAAGACCTGAATTCAAATTCTGCCTCAGCTACTTACTGACCAAATGATTGAGCAAGTAATTTAACCTTTGTCTCTCATAGTTTTCTCAACTGAAAAATCATGTTAATAATAGCCCCTACTTTGCAGGGTTGCTGTAAGGATCAAATGATGTAATATTTGTCATAGCACTTAGTATAGTGTCTGGCACATAGTAGGTACTTAATCAATGCCTGTTCTCTTCCCCAACTCTAAAATTCTGTACTTTGGTAAATAAGAGAATCATATCTAATAAAATTCTTAATTTATCATATTCAAATGCCAGGGCACTCTCCAAGATTTTAACCTAAAGGAATGGCAAATGTACTGGACCTCAGAGAAGCCAATGGGGGAGATATTCTTGTGAGAAGGTAGATATAGGGTCTTTTCCTAGATCCTTAATTTGTAAATGTATAAGCTGTTATCTACTAGGACAATACATCATCTTGACCTAGATGCTATGGCATTGTAGAGACCTACTTCCCTATTCTCTCCAAGATCAGATAGAATCTCTGATGCTGACTGATAAGAACCTTTTTATGGAACCAAATAAAAATAATAAAGAGGAAATCATGACACATATTCTACAATCCAATTATAGTGTGTCTAATTCAAGAAGCATTTTAAAATTGGGATTTACTGCTACAGAAAAGGCATTATATTAAGTGCCAGGGATATATATATATATATATATATATATATATATATATATATATATATATATATATATATATATATATATATAGTAGTCTCTCGGTGATGGAGTATGACTATTGTCTTTGTGCAGTTTCATCTACAGTGTACCCTCATGTGGCTTTGGAGTCCAAAGGCTGAGGGGCACAGTCTGTGGCACACGGGGCCTGGGACGCCAGTTGTTACGGGAGGTGAGGTTGTGGCCTGGTGTCGGCGTTCACGTGCAGCGGCAAGACGTCGACGTCGCTCATCTTCAAAGGTGGTGGCGGCCTGGTGAATGTGGGCTCGCCAGCTGCTTCTGTCAGAGGCAGCGAGTTCTAGTTGCTTTGGTGCAAGGCCAGCCCACTTCAAGTTGGACTTTAGCTGATCCTTGAATCTTTTCTTTGGTCGGCCTTGTTTCCTGAGTCCAGCTGACAGTTCACCATAGAATACCTGTCTTGGTATTCGCTGTGGGTCCATGCGGATGACGTGTCCAGACCATCGTAGCTGGGCTTTGAGGACCAGGACTTCGATGCTGGTGGAGTTGGCTCTGTCGAGGACTTCCTGGTTGGTGATTCGGTCCTGCCATCGGATCCTCATGATTGACCGGAGGGAGCGTTGGTGGAATTGCTCCAGCTGTTTCATGTGCTTCCGGTACAGTGTCCATGTCTCACAGCCGTACAGGAGCGAGCTGAGGACCCCTGTGTTGTACACTTTGAGCTTCGTCGCAGTGCTTACACCGCTGTGTTGGAGGACTTTGCAGCGCAGCCGCCCGAGTGCCTGGCTGGCCTTTTGGATCCTGGCATTGATCTCGTGGTCTAGGGACCCGTCGTTGGCGATGGTGCTGCCCAGGTACTTGAAGGTGTTGACGTTAGAAAGCTGCGTGCCATCGATTGTAATGCACGGCTGGTTCGTTGGCCTCCCTGGTGCAGGTTGGAACAGCACCTCTGTTTTGCTGAGGCTGATAGTCAAGCCAAACAGTTTTGTTGTGGTGGAGAACCTGTCCACAATGGTTTGGAGATGATTTTCTTGGTGGGCCATGAGAGCACAGTCATCTGAGAAGAGAGCTTCCAGGATGAGTCTCTCTGTTGTCTTTGTTTTTGCAGTCAGGCGGCGAAGGTCGAATAGTGAGCCATCCAGTCAGTATTTGATGTAGACGCCTAGGTCTAGATCCATCACAGCATGTCGTAATACTTGGGTGAAAAATAGGTTGAAAAGTACCGGAACGAGGACACAGCCTTGTTTCACGCCATTGGAGATGTTGAAGTGATCGGAAGTCTCTCCACGAGATAGGACTTCCCCTGTCATGTCGACATGAAAGAGCTGGATCAGTTTGACGAATTTTGCTGGGCAACCGAGCTTGCTGAGGATCACCCACAATGCATCCCTGTTCACTGTGTCGAACGCCTTTGTCAGGACTATGAAGACAATGTAGAGACTCAGGTTCTGCTCAAGGCATTTTTCCTGCATTTGCCTCACTGTGAAGACCATGTCGATGGTGCTGCGATCTGGTCGGAAGCCACATTGTGATTCAGGCAGGTTCTGCTCTGAAACAGATGAAACAGATGCAAAAAAACAAAACAAAACAAAAAAAAATACTTCCTGCCCTCAAAGAATTTACATTCTTCCAAGAGGGAAGAAAACATCAGAAGCCTTACCCTGTTATTTCAACCTATAGTAACTTCTCCTTTCCCTGAGATTTGTAGCATTACAGGTACTCTCTGCCCCATTTGCCAACAATTATACCTTGCTTTCTTTGGCAATTATCTTTTCAGGAATATAGTCAAGTGTTTGCATCTTGTAGGCACCTTGTCTTATATATCTATACCCCTTTCTCAATGTTCAGCACAGAGTAGGGGATTAGTAAAAGCTTATTAATTATTACTGATTATTGAATCAATTATAATTGATTATTGATGTTAAAATGAACTCCAAGGAAAGGAGCAAAATCTTTCATCATTCTGTATTTTGTTGTATGGAATAAGTGTTGAAACAAGTGGACCATTAAGTAGGACTTAAAAATGTTGCCGTCTAGTGTCCTAATGAGATTTCAGCAGTTTGAAATTGAAGGTCAGTCCACAGTCAGGATGAAATGGAGGGAGTACTGAATCTTGAGTAGTAGGACTTGAATTCAAATCCCAGCATATATTGCCTGTATGACCATGGGCAAGTCATTTGTTCTATCTGGGTCTCAGTTTCTTTATTTATAAAATAAAGTGGTTGGACTAAATGACCTCCAAGATTTCTTCCAGCTCTATAACTATGGTTCCAGATAATGATTTTGACAAAAACAAAAACAAACAAACAAACAAAAAAGTAGGCACTCTGTGGAATGTAGAGAGTAGGACTTTCTAAGAGAAATGCAGAATTGAGCTAGAAAATTGTGGGAGAGTTTGTAAAGGAAACCATGAGAGCTTCCCTCCAAGAAGATAATACTGCTTCAAGTCCATCTAATGGGCTCTGATAACCAAACTTGCACTGAAGTGTTAGGGATTTACTGTACCACGACTTCCAGCATCATTTATATTTTAACAGGAAATAAAATCTTAACTCCAAGAAATAAATTTCTAGAAGTGAAATTTCAGGTAAAATAGAGGAGTCTCGATATTTTGGGCCAGAAGACTTTTATGGCATCACACTTTTGGTGGTAGCATATTTGATTCTTGATTAAAGTCAGTTTAGCCTAAATCTTCTCTCTCTTTTCTTCTTTCCTTCTCTGTCTCATTCTAGAATTTCCTGAACTTCCACTGCTTCAAACGGTGTCTCTAGGCATACATGTAGACCTCAAATCTATATTATAACTTCAAACACTTTTCTGAGCTACATATCCCTGTTTCTACCTACCTGCTGGACACTTCCACCCAGGTTTTCTGTGAGCCCTTGACAAATCAACTCATCCCAAACTAAACTCATTATCTTCCCAAAGTAGCTCCTCCTCTCAGCTTCCTTATCAAATGGCATCACCATCATCACTCAGTGCTTAAAATAGTACAGTCACATTGGACTCATTTCCCCCCGCTTTTCTTCATATCTTTCATCCAATTAGCTAACAAGTTCCACTATTTGTTCCTTTACAACTTCTCAAATGCACCTCTTCTTTCAACTCCTAATGCTACCAAACTAGTTCTGACCCCTTTTGCTTCTTGTCTAGATTATTGAGGTAGCTTTTTATGCCTTATATTCAATTTCAGGCAAACAACATGTACACATATAAGCAAAATATAAAATATATGCTTGAATAAAGTCCAAACTCTTGAACCTGGAACTGTATACACTTTCTTTGATCTGACTTCAGCCTACCTTGGCAATTCAATTCAATTTAAGAAACACACATTAAGCAACTGCTGTGTACGAGGCACTGTGTAAGGCACTGGGGATATAAAGAGAGAAGTGATAAACTCAAGAGGCTGTCTGTATGATAGGGAGAGAAGGGCAAACACCAATAATCAACAACAGGGAAGGTGGGATACAGCAAAGGAGAGCTATAGGTCAAATGCTATAAGAAATTTGGAGGGCATTTGTGTGTGTCTCTGTGTGTGTATGAAGTCATCATGTTGGACAGGACATCTGAATTGGATGTAGAAGGAAGAAAAGGACTTCAATAGACAAAAGTGATGGGACATAGAGGGAAAACATCATCAGAGGCACAAATAATAGTATCCTAGGTATAAAGTTGAAAGGGCCCATAGATCATCTATTCCAAAACTCTCATTTTACAGATGAGGAAACTGAGGCCAAGAGAGGGGAAGTGACTTGCCCCAGGTCATGCTGGTAGTAAGTAATACAGCTTGAATTAGAACCTAGGACATCTGACTCCAAATCCCCTGCTTGTTTCTGCTAAAATACACTGCCTCTTTTATGGAGTATAGTGTAAACAAGGACACAGAAATGGCAGAAGGAGAGAGAGCAGGGAATGCGATTTAAGTGTAGAATACAAAAAGGAAATTGCTTTGGAACAAAGCTGGACAAGGTGGTGGAGGTTACCAGGAGTTTCTATTTTGTTCAGTAGGAAATTAGGAGCCACTGAAGTTTTCTGAGTAAGAATGGCAGTTCATTGGGAATGCAGTGGGGAAATAGCATGGTGGGTAGATTAGGAAGGGAATAGATTGGAATTGAGGATTAGTTGGAAGTTATTAAAAATATTCCATATGAAAAAGAGAAAAGCCTAAGCCAAGGCTCCCCATTAGACTCAACTTTACTTCTCTGTAAAATGAGAAAGTTCCTTCCATCTCCAATTCTCCTTTATCAAATAAAATTTCCATGACATTTGTATACATAAGCTAAATATACCAGTATGTACATACACCCAGACAGCTCCGTGAATATACTAGAAACTTTCCTGCTCCTAAATCTTTTCTTACAACATGTATTCTACTAGGAAACCTCCCCTCCCCATTTCCGTCCATTGAAATCCTATCCATCTTTCAAGGCCCAGCTCAAATGTCACCTCTTCAAGGCTAATTCTCCCTTAATCACCCCAGCTAGAAAAGTCATCTTCTTCCTCAGAATTCTAGGTCCAGTATGTGTTTCTCATAACCATTATCACATAGTGCTTTGTATTTTGATTGGGCAATTAGATGGGGCAATGGAAAGAGTGCAGGGCCTGGAATCAGGAAGATTTGAGTTCAAATTCAACCTCAGATACCTAATGGTTGTGTAAGCTGGTCAAAATACTTAACCTTGTTTGCCTCAGTTTCCTCCTCTATAAAACGAGCTGGAGAAGGAAATGGCAAACCACTCCATTATCTTTGCCAAGAAAATCCCAAATGGGGTCAGGAAGAGTTGGATATGACTAAACAACAACAATGGAAAACTGGCCACCTCTGGTTCCAAGAGGAAACCCTGCAATAATTAACTAACAAAGCAAGTGGTTTTCACTTGAATCTAGCTCTAGGTATACCCAGGATCTATTAGAGTTCAGCTGAATTCCAAGGTAATACCTCTTAACAGACTTTGTTTACCTGAGGTCCTTTGACATTTTTAAAGTATATACCAATATAGTTTATTTCCTTTGTAATCTGATGGATTTTATAGATTTAAAAATATTATTCTGATAAGGGGTCCCTCTGTTTCATCAGACTGCCAAAGTATTATATCACACACACACACACACACACACACACACACACACACACACACAAAGTTTTAAGCAAGGGACATGAATAGGCAATTTTCTGTTAAAGAAATCAAAACTATTAATAAGCACATGAAGAAGTGTTCTACATCTCTTATAATCAGAGAGATGCAAATCAAAACAACTCTGAGGTATCACCTCACACCTAGCAGATTGGCTAACTTGACAGCTATGCAAAGTAATGAATGCTGGAGGGGATGTGGCAAAGTTGGGACAGTAATGCATTGCTGGTGGGATTGTGAATTGATCCAACCATTCTGGAGGGCAATTTGGAACTATGCCCAAAGGGCGATAAAAGACTGTCTGCCCTTTGATCCAGCCATAGCACTGCTGGGTCTGTACCCCAAAGAGATAATAAGGGAAAAGACTTGTTCAAGAATATTCATAGCTGCGCTCTTTGTGGTGGCCAAAAATTGGATAAGGAGGGGATGCCCATCAATTGGGGAATGGCCGAACAAATTGTGGTATATGTTGGTGATGGAATACTATTGTGCTCAAAGGAATAATTAATAAAGTGGAGGAATTCCATGGAGACTGGAACAACCTTCAGGAATTGATGCAGAGTGAGAGTAGCAGAACCAGGAGAACATTGTACACAGAGACTGATGCATTGTGGTACAATCGAAGGTAATGGACTTCTCCACTGGTGGTAATGCAGTGATCCTGAACAACCCAGAGAGTTACAGGAGCAAAAAACACTATCCACATCCAGAGGAAAAACTGTGGGAGTAAAAACACTAAAGAAAAACTACAGCTTAATGACATGGGTCGAAGGGAATATAAATGGGGAAATAGACTCTAAATGAACATCCTACTGCAAATACCAACAACATGGAAAGATGTTCTGATCAAGAACACATGCGATACCCAATCAAACTGGGCGTCAGCTATGGGAGGGATGGGGGAAGGAGAGGGAGGAAAAGTAAATGATTTTTGTAACCGAGGAACAATGTCTGAAATTCAAAATAAAAATTCAAAAAAAAGAACCCCTGTTCTGAGAGAACCAAATAAAGACCAACATTGACAACTAGAAAATGGAGCCTTATTAAAAACAAACAAACAAACAAACAAACAAAAAGAATCTAGTCTCTTGGAAAAAGAAATAATGAAAAGACAGCATTGGTTTTTCTAGAGCAGAGGTATCAGACATGTGGGCTATGGGCATTCTACAAATATTCCAGGAAAAAGGTATAAGTGTAATTGGAAGATAATTAACAAAATAAAAATACAATAAAACAGATAACATTAACATGGTTTTCTAAATCAATGTGTTACCTGTAGGTTTCCTTATGTATAATTCAATTATCTCTGTTTCCTTTGAATTTGACACCATCGTGACAGAACAAACTTAGTTTAGAGTTTGTGAGTGAACTTAGTCAATATGTCCATTTACTCATGGACAGAAAACATGAACCTAATTCCCTTGCCATCATCACTGGAGCAGGGGTCATGTTTGGACTTTTTGCTCTGCCTATTAGAATTCTGGAGAATGATGTTAAATCTAATGTTTCTACTCATCATACAAGTTAGTGGCTAGATGCCCACTGCCAGCCTGACATCATTCTACTTGAGGGAATTATGGCCAATAATTTAGTTGAGGGTCAACTAGGTAGAGCAGTGGATAGAAAGCCAAGCCTTGATGGAGGAGGTCCTGGCTTCAAATTTGACCTTTGACACTTCCTAGCTGTCATCAGGCAAGTCACTGAACCCCAAATGTCTAACCTTTACCATTCTTCTGCCTTGGAATCAATTCTTTCTTATCAATTCTAAAACAAAAGATAAGAGCTTAAAAAATAATCATTGATGCATTAAGTCGATTACTCATCAAACTCACAATATCTGCATTTGCTGTTAACACAAGTTCACCAAAGGAATAATTCTATTTGTTGATAAGCCAGAGAGTTTGTGTATATAAATTGCTCCTTGGAGGGAGTCCCAGGGCCCATGCTGGGGGCAGCTTGAAGAAGCAGTGGGCATCCTGGGGTAACTTATATGCACTCTGAGTGAATTGTACTAGAGCCATAATGTGCACAGAGCAGACTGGGGATGTGCCCAGGACTTCTGACATACCTGTGGCTACAGTCATAAATAGGCTGAACTTTGACCCAGGGCACCAGCATCTAATTATCAAAATTAGGAGTGAGGAATGATTATTCATGCCATAGCATCTAGAAAATGGAAGAGAAGATCATAAATTTATAGCAAGAAGAGAGCTTGAATGGAGAACATCAAATCCAACTTCCATATTTTATAGATGAAGAAAGTAAGTTAGAAAGGGGGGGGGGGGGTGGTAATGACTTGCCCAGCATCATAGAGCTAGAAAGTATTGGAGGCAGGATTTGAATTCAGTTCTTCCTAACTCTACATCCACCACTCTATTCACTATGCAGTCTAACTGCTGGACTATGCTCTTTCTTGGCTCAGCTTTACCTAACTGGAATGGACTGTCTGCTACATTTCCACCCTTCCCCACCCCTGATTCATTCTGCATATTAATTTGATCTAGGCATCAGAATTCCTAATTTTGAATTGTTACAACAGCTTTGAGTTACACTTAATTTTTTCCAAATCATCTAAAATCTTAATTATTAAGTGCTTAATAGGTCTCTTTTCAACTTGAGAGGATATAGGATAGGTTAAAATCAGGCCAAGATTTTTTCCATTTCTAATACCTGCCATTCAGCATAACCACGAAACAGTTGATTCATCATCTGAGAGACATTTCCTTAAGATCCCACTATGAACTCGTTCCTGTGCTAGGTTCTATGGGGGAAACCAAGAGAAAAAGGCACAATACTTTACATCAAAGAGCTTACAAATTAATTGAAGGAATGAGATGCACACATATTACACAATTAAAATGATCTTTCAGAGTGCTAGATCCTTTGGTTCAGTGTGTTAAAGAAGAGCATGGCTAAGGAGGAAAGAACCTGCTCTCTAACTTTGGATAAGTCATTGTGCTGCCCCAATTTCCTCATTTGAAAATTAAGGGATTGGCCCAAGAGGCTCACGATAAAAAAGGCTATCCACCATCATAGAAAGAACTGATGGAGTCTGAATGTAGATCGAAACATGCCTTATTTCACTTCACTTCCTTCATGAGTTTTTTCTTGAATGTGCAATATGTTTCTTCTTTCATAACATGATGAATATGGAAATATATATTGCATGATAACATGTGTATAAGTTATATTGCTTGCTGCCTTCAGTAAGGGAGAGAGAAGGTAAGAAAAGAGAGAATTTGAACCTCAAAATATCAAATAATGAATATTAAAAATTGTTTCTGTATGCAGTTGAGGGAAAAGATAATAAAAATGCTTGTTGACTGATAGACTTAAAAGAAAAATTTAAGAGTTGAACTAATTGATCTTTAAGCGCTCTTCCAGTACACAGTACACAGTTTTAATTACCTTTACAATCTTGGTGTCCTGAATTATCAGTTTACTTATCTATAGGATGATTTCCTCTGCCCTATCCATACTACAAGACAGACAGACAGACAGACAGACAGAGTAAAATAAATGCTTTCTATTTCCAACAAACATTTTTATTTCATTGTCCCTGCTTGGTACTTTTTTAGAATGCTTCACTTACCCATGAGGATATACAGGTAACCTTTATCAGCTATTGTGTGGTCTCCAAAGGCCCTTTCCATCAGCAATTCATTGAACTGCTCAAGAATATGCAATTGAGAGTGAGAAGAAAGTAGTGGACATGATCTGGGGCTGAAATGGCTGTCAGAAACTCTTCTTTTAGAGTTATGGGACTTGACCAGGCTGCACTGGAAGCACTGACTACTCTAGCCAAGGTGAATTTAGTGGGAAGGACCCAGAGCTGAGGAGGCATGGCCCAAGCCAACAACCATCTGCTCACTTCCAAATGGCGTGACCTGGCCCATGGCTTTGCTCTGAGAGAAATAAAGAAAGGCATTCATCCACTTCTTCCCATTGTCTCCTCCTTGCCAGAGAGAGGATAATAGTTTTCATTCCACAAGTACCTCCCTTCCCAAGCATCTCCAAGAATTTTTTCCCCACAAATGCCTTCAGTTTTCCCCTTTTCACAAGCACAGTATACTTCAAGTGGAAGCTAAGGACCCCCAATTCTTTGGGCCAGGCTTTAACCAACCACTAAGCAGCTCACCCCCAGGAAAGAGAGTGAGTAAATGAAGACAGCTGCTGCTTCCTCTGTTGTGGAGTTTGCGTTGGAGAAATGTCCTGGAGATAATTGGAGATACATACTGGTACACTGACAAGTCCAACTTCCAGATGGCACTCAGTGATCTCTTAAAACAATTAGCTGGAGGAAGATTACAGCACCAGCTATTTTTAGAGGGCATAACATCTGGCTATGGTATCATTAAACTGAAAATGTCTTTACCAAACGCCAGAGAATTCACATTGTCTTCCATGATCTACTCATCAAGATTTCTCTGCCGTGTTTTGGGGGCTTTTGGATGACAAATCATTCTGTGCTTCAGGACCTTAGTCATCTGCCATCCCCTGGGCTGGAATATAGCTCTTTGCCTTCTTGGCTGAAGCAACTTCCAAGAATATATTCTGAACATCATCCTTATGTTTGTCTCCCACTAGTTTTGATAGTGTAGAAAAGAGCAGCTCACAATATCTCTTCCTTGGCTCTATTCTTGGGCACCTTGGAGAAATCATTCAGGAAATTGAAAAATTATAAAATCACAAAACATGCAAACTAGAAGACCCTTGAATGTCAATTATCTGAAACCTTTCATTTTACAAATGAGTAAACTGAGATCCAAAGGGGAGAAGTGGCTTGTCCAACATCATAAATCTAATAGACAACAGAGAAAGGACCTAAGACTGTTTTGTTTAAGGGAGGATTGACTAAAGGGATAAAGGGTGGAAATAGGAGCACATGTTAGGACATTATCGAAATAGTCTAGGCCACTGGAAATAAGAGTTTGGTAGTGGTGAAGGCATGGTGTCAGTGAGGAAAGAGGAATAGATAGATTAAAGAGATTTTGTGGATGTAGAATCAATAGATCTTGAAAACTGATTGGATGTAAGAGTAGAAATGGGAGGATTAAAATTTAGTCCCAGGGCTTAGAATGGTGGGAGATTTGATGAATGGAGGTACCACAGCCATATATATTAAAATTAGAATAGGGGGAAGTTAATAAATTTCCTGTTGAGCATACTGAATTTAATGTCTTATATGACATCCAGGTTAAGATATTGTGGGATCAGAAAAGAGATTAGGATTAGAGTTATGGGTTTGGGAATCATCTCTGTAAGAAAAATTGGTCCAAGGAAGGAGAAAGTGTCTAAGGGGAGTATGAAGAATAAGTGGTCAACAATATTAAAAGTTATTGAGGAAAATTTGAAGATGAAGTCTGAAAAAGGTTTTTTAAATTAGGAAGTTTATTGATCACTTCAGAGCAGTTTCAATAGAGTGGTGAGGAGGAAGCCAGATTACAAAAGATTAAGAAGGTGGAGGTATCAGGTATTTCCAAAATGGAGAGATCTGAGGGTGTTCTAGATCAATGGAAAAGAGTCACCAGAGAGGGTGCAAGAGGAGCAAGAAACAGGACATCATTGCAGGATCAAGGTTAGATGATTGAAACAGTCAGCTGGTTGATTTTCCTGCCTTAAGTCTCTCTCCACTCTAATTGGTCTAATTGTCAAAATGATCTCCTGACTTCCTGTCAATCCCTAATCAATCAACTTCAGGGATTCCTTATTACCTCCAGGATTAAGTATAAAAGATTCATTTTGATTTTTAAAGCACTTCATATCCTGTTCCCTTACTACCTTTCTAGTCTTCTTACAACTTACTCCCAACCCTGTATTCTGGGACCCAATGACAGACACTCCCCTCCTGTTTTCAATAGTGTAGAAAGGAGCTGCTCACAATATCCCATCCTTGGCTCCATTCTTAGGGACCTTGGAGAATCATTAAGGAAACTGAAGAATTATAAGATCACAGAACCTGTGAACTAAAAGATCATTGAATATCAATTTTCTGAAAACTTTCTAAGTTTGAATGCTTTGTCTCTATTCTTACATCCAATCAGTTTTCAAGACCAATTGATTTTGCATCTATAAAATCTTTTGAATCTCTCTATTCTTCTTTTCTTACTGCCACACACAAGCATCCCATCCTCTGACCCTATGCATTTTCCCCGGTATCCACCATGCCTGGAATTCGCTTTGTCATCTTTGTTTCCTGGCTTCCCAGATTTTCTGCTTGTCTCAGATAAAATCCCACCTTCTACAAGAAGCTTTTTTTCAGTCCCCCTCAAAGCTCATGCTTTCCTTCTAAGATTATTTCCAGTTTATCTGCCTATATCTTGTTTGCACATAGTTGCTTGCATAGTCTATCTACCCTATTAGACTGTAAGCTTAAAAGTGGGAACAGTTTTTGTTTCCTTTTTTTTTGCTTTTCTTTGAATTCCCAAGTAATTAAGCCTCAGAATTCTAGAAGGGACTTGAATGATCAAGACTGGTCAGCTTCCCTGGTCATTATTTGCCATAAGTTCAGGATTGGCTTTTTCATGCTGCCCTCCTCGTGGATCAGATTTCTCACACAAGAGCAACATTTGAGACTGAAAGGATACAGATCCTGTCTAATCCAAAGAAGGCAGCATCATTTTCTCTGACATGAGGAATGTTCTGGAGAGCAGAAAGAATAGCTCAATTCAATTATAGCTCAGGTCTTATGGTACCCTTCCTAAAGAAGGGGTATGATGGGTGTCATTCAATCAATTTAACAATCAAGTATCTACTAAAGACCTACTGTATGCCAGCATTGTGCTAAGAACCATGAGGGATATAGGAGAAAGCATGGAATCATAGAATCTTACAATTGGAAAAATTTTAGAGGCCATCTATTCCAATTTCCTATTCAATAATTGAACATACATTATTCTTTTAATTAAATTGATTTTCTAACCAATGTAAGAACTTCCTGTATAACAGCTCTGGGAAGTGGTTATCCATTTTTCTGTATGAGTGTTTCTAGTGAAAGAAAACTCATTGATTTATAAGTCAGATTCTTTTACATTTGGGCACATTTTTGGTATTAGAAAATTTGTCTTTATATTGAATTCAAAACTAACTCCCTGTTATTTCTACCCATTCATCCTAATTCTATCCTCTGTACTCACCAGAGAAAATTAATGTTCTGAATTTTTTCCCTTTTAATTTTCTGGAAAATGTATGCTTGATCATGTGACTGCTTTTCACCACTCTGTCCTCCCAGTAAAGTCAGGCCCAAGTCAAGTCAGTCAATTGGTAACAAGTCATCTTTCCTGCTCCTCAGTACCTGTCATCCAGTTCTTCTCATAGCCTTGGGTAATCATGGGTAGAGCAGAATGGAAGGACAACTGAGGAGACTACAGGGGTGCTCCTTGAAACTTGAGACTCATAGAGAAGGGCTGATATGAGTCATAGACATACCAACCAATTGCTTCAGAGTGGGGGGAACAAATAACATTGATTCATCATAAGTTTGCATGAGATTATAGACAGACTTCTTGAGTGATTGATACAAGAAGATGGAATTCCTATACTTCTTCCCTAACACTCATCCCTATAAAAAATCCCAATGAAATAAACCTATTATATTTGAGACTTGGAGTTTTAGAAATCATGAACAAAAGAAGGCTTAAAATAATAGAGGCATAAGCTTTATTCTAACTAGCTATAATAGTTTCAGAGAATCATCCCAATTTAGGTCAGATTAATGTGTTAGTAAGCTGGTCCTCGGAAGAAGGAGATAAATGCCAATTTCGTTGTTCCATCATGTCCAACTCTTGGTGATCTTATTTGGAATTTTCTTGGCAGATATTGGAGTGGTTTGTCATTTCTCCAGCTCATTTTACAGATAAGGAAACTAAGACCAACAGGGTTCATCAACTTACCTAGGATCATATAGCTAGTATGTCTGATTCTGGATTTGAACTCAGGTCTTCCTGACTCCAGGCTCCATGTTTCCTCTAAAGAACCACCTCGCTGCCCCAAGAACCATCCACCAGAGAGCTAAATTGCAAAGAGCAAAAGAGGGAAGCCAAGAATGAGAGTGATGACCACCATCTGGTGGAAGAAAGGGGAAATACTGAACTACAGAGTCAACTAGAGCCAGGAGGAGCAAAAAAGCTGACATAATTAGTTTGGAGTAGAAGTCAGGTCTATGGAGGACTAAACCACTGCGGTGGCAATTGCCAATTTCTAGAACCTGAGGAAAACTATAGCACAATGGAAGAGCAGAAAAGATATTAGGAACATGGATGGGGAACAGAAATGGGGCAATGGTTGTTGAGAGATATGTGAGGCAAGAGTTATGGGAAGCAAACAATTCAGCAAAAACGTTGTGTTAGGAGAGTTCCAGTGTGGCAGAATAAATTCCAATTCCCCTGATTGGAGCCTTTTCTGGGACAGTACTGTAAGTCATATAAACCTTTAGGGAGAGGGTTGCTTATATTTCTATATAGTTAGATTTCTATACCTATTTATTTCCATTAATTTGTAAAGAAAATTGTAGTTTTTGCCTCACAAACCTTGTGCTTATTGAAGAGAATATATAATAGTGACAGTAATTTTAAAATGTCAGAGAGAAGTATAGAGATGCCACATATTCTCAAATAAGATGAGATTGTTGACATTGACCCCTATTAGGGAAACCTTCAGGATACCAAGAGGCTACCACTGGGTGTTGTTCTGCTTAACAGTAAAGAAGAATGGGAGAAAGCATACAACTGATGGTTTCCTAATTTATTTCTTGAGTATATACTTTTTTATTTTGTTAAATATTTCCCATTATATGTAAACCTTCATTTTCTGAAATTTTGAATTATGTGCTAGCATAGTGGAGAGCATGCATGAAGTGGAGGTAACCAGAATGGGAGAAACTCGAATTTCCAAATTCTCTCCCTCCTTCTGTCCCCTTCCCCACCCACATCTTGAGAACAGCAATTTAATGTTGACTATACATGAGAAGTCATGCAAAACAGCTTCCTAATTTAACTAGTTCTAACTAGTCTCTCCACTACATTGCTAGGGCAGTCCCCTACATGTAGGATGGCACGGTCATTGTGTGACTCAAAAAGATACAGAATAGACATCTTGAGCCACTTCTCCGAGAGAGACTTGAATTCCTGCTGGGATGGGAAGCGGAAAGTTGGGGTCAGATGCATGGCCATGCTGCTCTCCTCAGGAAGAGGGGTTACTAGGCTAGAATTCTATCTAGATGCTCCCTTAAATAACTGTTGTAAGGCCAGGGGATGTGGTTTTACCTTTTGATTGCTATTTCATTATTGGAGGAAGCAAGACACCAAGTTCTATAGCTGAGGCTTGAACCCTTTCCCATCCAATACAAATTTCGAAATGAATGCACATACCAAAATGCACATAGCAAAGAAATTCATTTGGCAAAACAGCAAAACAAAAAGAAAAGAAAGTCTGCATAGGAGAATATATATATCAAACAATGAATGAAAGAGCTCTCCCATTGAGAGGAAGATAACGGAGTTCAACCAAGGAAGAAGTCATAGATTTCACCAAGGCTAAGTTTCCTGAAGTCCCCAGTATAGTAAACTGAGGATGGGGACATGTTGGAAATTGCCACCTCCGCTCCTATCAGAGTCTTTTGCTCTGGCAATCTGAAGTAGGGGCTGGCCTTATCCATCTTCTCTCTCAAAACTAGTGCCTGAAGTGCCTAGAAAGCCTGAAGAAGCATGATGGGGACCTTGAACTCAAAGAGGAAGTCCCACTCTCTTAACCATTCTCATCTGCTATAACCTCTGAGCACAGAACATCACCAATTAGGACATTGTCCCATAGCAATGAACACTGGAACTTGGAGCACACTATTAAAGGAATAATTCTGCTGTCAAAATATAGATGTCATGAATATCTAAATCACCAAATCTTTTTAAATCATCATTTTGCATTTTTTAGTTTTCAGTTTTGGTGCTGTGGGAACGGCCCCTGCCCCCATAATAGTACTGCCTAGTCATGGCTCTGCCAGTGAATAATACCCTCCAATAATACTACAGAAGCTCAGAAGACAAAGGAAGATAGGAACCACCCCCCAGCCCAGGACATTGTGATGTTGTGATTTTATTATGCTTCTGCTTGAAGATGGAGAGGTTGAGGCTATATGTAGCTAGGTGGCACAGGGCTAGAGTGCTATACTTCGAGTCAGAAAGACCTGAGTTCAAATCCTACCTCAGATACTTAGTGGATATGTGACCCTGGGTGAGTCACTTAACTCCTTTGTACCTCAGTTTCCTCATCTGTAAGATAGTTCAGGGTTGTTATGAAACAGATCAAATGAGGTAATATGTATATAGTGCTTTGCAAACTTTAAAGTACTACCTTTGGGTGGATTGCTGTGAGGAAATAATTTTTCACCTGATGAACAGCCTTTGGGTGATGAGCCTCTAAGCTAGGTTGGTCCTTGGATGACAAGTGCCTATATGTACATCATCTAGCTGTTGATCCATATTCAATGTGGATCCCTTCTACCTAGGCATATTCTGTTAGAGTTTATGTTCTGCTGATATAGCAACATAAATTGGAAATTCATCTATTAGCTCATCTCAAACAGTCAGTGGAGACACCAAGAAATTAAATAATTTACCCAGAGTCATTGGCTTGAAACTAGTTCTCCTGACTCCATGGCCATCCATGAAGCTATATGGCTTCTCTGGCTACATAATAAGCTCCTTAAAAACAAACAAAAATAAAAAACCCTTACCATCTGACTTAATATAAATTCTAAGGTAGAAGAGTGGCAATGGCTAGACAACTGGGGTAAAAAGACTTGACCAGGATCACACAGCTAGGATGTGTCTGAGGCCATATTTGAACCTAAGACCTCCAGAGACCAGGTCTGACATTCAGTCTACTGAGCCACTTAGCCACATTTATAATCTCTTGATAAAACCCTATAAGAAAGGCAAACTGATGTTGGAGGATCAAGTCCTACCTTTCCCACATGTTGACGCCATGATTCCGGTCAAATCACTTAGCCTCTGACTTCTTCAGGCAATCTTTGCTGTGATTAAATCATTTTCAGATGTGTATATGTCTTATCATGACCCCATTTGGGATTTTCTTGGTAGAGATACTAGAGTGGTTTGTCAATTCCTTCTCCTGCTTGTTACAGATGAGGAAACTGAGGCAAACAGATTAAGTTTCTTGACCAAGATCACTTAGCTAGTGTCTAAATCCAGATTTGAACTCGGGAAGATGGGTTTTCCTGCTTAGTCCAATGTTCTATCCACAGTCCAAGAAATCCTATAAGACTCTAATTGGCAAATGAGTAGTTTCTGTGGCAATGGAGAGTATTCCCACATGGGAGTTCCCACAAATGAAATCACAGATTTGAACAACAAATTAAGACCTACTGAATTAACTTGAACTGAAATACTCTTGGGCATATCTTTTGTCCATCCCAAGCCAGTGGCTGCTTTCTGTTCCCACAGAGAACACCAGAAGTGATCAGGTAAGGCAGGAGGAAAACCTCTCCCAAGAACAAGGATTCTAGGACGCTGGGACTTGGCACAGCTCTCTCCCCCCAGAATCCTGTGAGAAGGCGATAAACAGCGTTAGCCTTGGTAGTTTCAAAGCTGGCAATGGGGTATCTGGGCTTCCTCCCTTTCTGCATTCCTCTCCCACCTCTTGCAATAACAAGGCAATTGTCCTAAAGTAACCACTTTAAATGGGAAAGTAGGGGAAAAAAAGAGATGCCAATGAATTGATTATCCTATTTAGGCTGGAAAGGCAGCTAAGAAACTGGGATGAAAAGGAACTAATGACCAAATCAGAAGATGTATCTGGGGCAGTAGCAAGTGAAATTGAATTTCTGTTCTCCCATCCATATATGGGCAGGTGCCAGATTGACCCAAGGTCTCAGCCAAACTCTGAAACTCGAGAACCTGAGCTGCGTGGCTGGATGTAAACAAGGCTGAACTTTGTGCTTAAGCAACCAGACATTCTATCAGACATATATTTCAGGGCCTTTGCAGCCCTCAATGGTCAGGGTTAATCAGGAATAATTCAGAAAGGCTAGAGCTCTGGGAACTGAGGAGAACAGAGTCCCCATGCCATGGGGGGTTTCCATGAGAACCAGGGCTATCTCCTAGGCCAGCTTTGGGACACATAGCCATGCTCCTTGCCATCATGAAGAAATAAGAGAGGATGGAGGACTTCTAAAGATGGGAAGCAGGGAGCAGATCAGGGGGGCAAGGAAATCAAGCCCACTGCATTTCCAAATCTAAGTTTGGGAGAAGCAAAGAATCCAGGAACTTAGTTTTTACCCAAACTAGCTAGAACAGAGAGGGGTTAACCTCACACACCCGTTTGGTTCTCTGCTGAAGTTTAAGGAACTTTTCTCTAAAAAGTGTTTTTAAAAATGGAAGACAATACTATGTTTCAGTTAGAAGTTAGTAAAAATAAAAATGTAGTTTTTAAGTTATGAGCCACCAAATTGGAAATGCAACTTCTATAAAAACAGGTTCCAAAATAATTTAAAAAACTCTTTCCTTCTGTCTTAGAATCAATACTGAGTATTGGTTCCAAAACAGAAGAGTGGTAAGGACTAGGCAATAGGGGTCACACAGTTAGGAAGTGTCTGAGGCCAGAATTGAACCCAGAACCTCCCATTTCTAAGCCAGGATCTCTCAATCCAGTGAGCTGTCTAGGTGCTCCCATAAATGTGTTTTAAATCAGTTCTTAAGAGACAGTGTGGCTAAATGAATAGCAAAGGGTCCTTGGAGTCAGGAAGAGTGGCTGGGTTCTAATCCTGCCTCTGATGCATATGACTGTGTGATCCTCAGATTTCTTAGAACACCAGGAAACTACATAGGAGTATAAGAACAGGTGAGTTGCACATCTACACTGATGACAGAAATATCAATGTGGGAAATTTTTTTATTTTAAATTTTGGTCAAACCTTTGATTTTACTTTTGAGGAATCTCCTTTACCAATGCAAATAGGCATCTTCTCTGCCATTCATGGTCTAAGGCACAGAGGACATGAGCAGCATAAATGTCAGAAGAGGAATTTGATAAAGGTGGTACCTTATTCTGATGGAAGCATAGCTTCGGATAAAACAGCAAATTCAATATCTTGTGAAATCATGTTTAGGAATACACAGCCTGGAATAGTAAATAGAAATATGGGCTCAAATTCAAGAAGTCTGGGTGTAAGGCAAGCCACTCACTGCCACATTCTGACTATGACCCATGTAGGATTGTAGTGACCAGAGCAATTAATTCTCTGAGGCAGTAAGTGACAGAAAAGGTGACAGACATCTATCTTGATTGGTAGAGGAAGTCACTTATGGAGAGCTTCTTACATGAATGATATCTCAGACCTCGTAAAACAGCAATAAGAGGTATTAGCAAGAACTGTGTCTATAATTGGAAGATAAGGCATTTTTTGGAATTCTGTCTTGATTTGATGAGTTATGGGAAAGACTCCCACACCCAAAAATCTCTCTCTCACCAATCCACCACAGTCTGGACATCTATCTTAATGCCTCAATTTAAGACCTAAATTTTTTTTTAATTAAAATATACATACCTAGGGGTCAGCTGGGTAGCTCGATGGATTAAGAGTCAGGAGTTTCAAATCTGGCCTCAGACACTGCCTAGATGTGTGACCCTGGGCAAGTCACTTAATTCCCATTGTCTAGTTCTTACCACTCTTCTGCCTTGGAACCAATACACCATATTTATTCCAAGATGGAAGGTAAAGGTTTAAAAAAATAAATAAAAACAAAATAAAATATACATATCTGCCCTGTCAACCCACTTCACTAGAAGATCATAATAATCAAATAATATTATGCATGTGAATGCATTTTTAAAAGCCTATAACTGGGCTCAGGTGTTTCAGTGGGTAGAGAGCCAGACCTACAGATGGCAGATTAGGGATTCAAATCTGACTGACCTCAAATATTTCTTAGCTATGTGACCCTGGACAAGTCATTTAACCCCAATTGTGTAGCCCTTATTATTCTTTTTGCCTTGGAAACAAAACTTAATATAGATTAAGATGGAAGATTAAAAAGTAAAAATAAAAAAATAAAACATGGCATATCCTCCATGCCTTAATTTTTCAGCCTTATAATTGTGTTGTTCCTATCTACAATGAAAAGTGAGGAAGCTTGCAGACCTTTCCTACTTATTGTAAGGGAAAGTATGCTGGATTGGAGTGTGAGGACAGAAATTCAAATCCTGAACCTGCTTTGTTGTTGTTGCTGTTACTCAATTGTGTCTGACTCTTGGTGACCCAATGGTACCAATGTCAGCCAATACTGTCGATGGGGTTTTAATTGGCAAATATACTGGAGTGGTTTGCCATTTCTGTCTCCAGTGGATTGAAGCTAAGTGACTTGCCCAGGGCCACTAATAAGTGTCTTGAGGTCACATTTGAATTTAGGTCTTCCTGACTCCAGGCTCAGCACTCTATGCAACGAGCCATTTAGCTCCCCCATTGGACTTTAGGCAAGATAATGTGTGAAATGATTCGATAGTCCTTTCCAACTCTAAATCTATGACCTGGGTTCATATCTCAGTTCTTCTGCTCAAAACTCAATCCACCAACCTCTTTGAGTCTCAATTTCTCATCAGTAAAATTCAAAGATTGAACTAGATGGCCCCCATGGGCCCTTCCACCTTTAAATCTATGGTCCTCTGATATGATTCTCATGATAATTTCTTTGGGATGTTCTCATCTCTAAGGACAAATTTTTCCCCTTTCTCCTCAATTCTTTTTTTTTTTTTACCTTTTCCAGTAATTTATTTTCCCCTATTACTTTCAGGTCAACTTTTCTTTTTTCTTTTGAGTTTTAAATTAATTTATTTAGTCAATTTAGAACACCTCCTCAATTCTTAAATAATAGTCAAGTTGTTTTTCATTGCAACTTGGCGATGAATTTTTTCCATTTTATTCTTGGAACAAGGGGGAAGGCAAATGGCCTCATGAAGCCATCTGGGTCTGGGTTCCAGAGAAAGGTCCCATTCCCACTTTCCTTGGTCTTATCAGCCCGGGCTCTGCCCTTCTCCGATTCCCATGGGACCCAGGCTCCCGAAGAAAGCTGACCTGCCCCAGCTGCCAGCCTCTTATCTCAGCCCCTTTCTCCAGGGTGAGCTGCCGTTTAATTGCTCAATAAACACCACGTTGTTTTGGTTTGGGCAAACCACAAAGGCGACGTTTATCACCACCAGTGCAGTGCAAAGGGGGTTGATTCTCACCGAGGAGAATTTCTGTTCCCATCAGTGACACTGTGTACTGAAACAAGGCTACCAATCTGGCGAATGGAAACAAAACATCTTACTGGATTCAGAGAAAGCCTGGATCTTTCACTTCCTGCTGGAAAAGACGGAATGAACGCGTTGGATCACCTCCGAGAGCTCGCGTAGGAGTGAGGGCTGGATTCAGGGACATAAACACACGTTTCCTTTAGCCTTATCAGAGACAAAATAAGCATGTTTTCCACATACACCTTTTCCACATCAACCAGTTAGTCAGTCTATTAGCAGATATCTCTTGGGACTTACGGTTTGTGTGCCCTGCCCTGTTTTTAGACTAATTTAGTCCCTATCCTTCCTGAGTTAAGATCTACCTGCAAAGAAAATCCTTCAACCCACGGAGGATGGGTTCTGAACTACCGATCTAGAGGCAGAGCCGGGGTTCCAGTTCGGATTCTAGGACTCACTAGAGGTATGACCTAAGGCTAGTCCGGAAGCCACTGTACTGGTGGAAAGAGGACTCCGGAGGAAGTCGGCTTTGTCATCCATATCCTTGGGCAATTCAGTTCAACTCAATTTAAGGAACATTCATCAAGTATTTAAATTATGCAGGGCACTACCCTAAGGGATAGATACCAAGACGAAAACAAAAGTGTCTGCCTTTGAGCAGCTTACAAGCTAGAGAAGAGAATAAGTATACATATAAATAAACAACTAATAACGTTACAGATACCTTCATTGCAGCCTCACTTAATGTCCCTGAGTCTTGGTTTCCTCTTCTATAAAATAAGAGAGTTGGGTGAGATAACCTTTAAGGCTACTCCCCCCCCCCCCCCTTTTTAACCCTTACTTTCAGCCTCGGTAAGAAGTCACATTTGAACCCAGGTCTTCCCAACTCCAGGTCTGGTGCTTTATTCACTATGCCACCTAGCTGCCCTTAAGGCTACTTTTAATGCCCTGATTCTAGGATACTGTGAATTAGAGAACAAGGTGCAATAGAGAGCATCAAAAGCTCCTAAACTACTTACTGGAGTTTAGAAAAGGGGAAATCGAAGTGGGCTGAAACAACTCATTCCAGATTTGTTGAACTGGAATGAATGGAGAGAATAATGATAGCTTGCTTTACAAGTACTTTACAAATGGCATTGCGTTTGACTCAATACAACCCTGGCATTATGGGTTTTCCGGGAGGACTAGCATGCCTGGTGTGAGGGCTTACTGAGCCCTTTTCAGGAGTGCTCATCTACCTTTGGTGTTCACCTGCCACCCAACTCCCACCTGTGGCTTCAAGAAGCTGTAGCTCAGCAACCGCAGCCCAACAAAACCATCTTCACAGACAGCTCAAACCAGGTGGGGGATAACCAACAATCCTCAATACCCCAAGTGTACAATGGAATGGGCAAGGGGGAATTATTTGTCCCAATGGCCATGAAGATGGCTGAAGCAGGTAAGCAGGTGCTGTGGAGCTCTTAGAGTTTGGTCAGACAGCAAAGATGCTAAGGTCATCTACTTTTGGTGTCCAGAACAATCCTCAGCGGTCCTGCCTTTTGTTCTGCTTCTGGACTTTGCTGACTGGAAGAAAGAGTGAAGCTGATGACTTTGTACAACTATGCCTCATTTAAATTCAATTCACAGGCAAGTCAAGACATTCCAAGATGTCCTTAGCCCACTTCAAAAACAACGGATGCCCACCTATGTACAAGGTACTGGGCTAAACACTTTACGGACATTATCTCATTTGATCCTCAAGAAAAACCCTGGGTAGTAGGTGCTTTCCTTATCCTAATTTTTAAAGATGAAGAAACTGAGACAAAGAGAGGTCAAGTGACTTTGTAAGATCACATTGGATTTGAAGTCTTTCTGACTCTCTCTCTGTCTCTGTCTCTCTCTGTCTCTCTCTCTCTCTGTCTCTGTCTCTGTCTCTGTCTCTGTCTCTGTCTCTCTCTTTGTCTCTCTCTCTCTCTCTCTCTCTCTCTCTCTCTCTCTCTCTCTCTGTCTCTGTGTCTCTGTGTCTCTCTCTCTCTCTTTCCCTTCCTCCCTCTCTCTTCCTCCCTCCCTCCCTCTCTTTCTCTCCCTCCTTCCTTTCCTCCGTCTCTCTCCCTCCCTTCTCCTGTCTTTCTCCCCCTCTCTTTCTCTCTTTGTCCCCCTCTCTCCCTTTTTCTCTCATTGTCCCCTCTCTCCCTTTCTCTCTCTCCACCTCTCTCCTCTCTCTTTATACATTATATATTAATTATTATTATCTATTATATAATATATCTAATATATTATCTATTAATAATAATAATATATATAATCTACTTTATAAGGTTGACTTTTTAGGTATTACTATTCCCATTTTAAAGATGAAATAACTAAGACTTAGAAAGGAAAATTGATTGTCCATGGTTACAGAGATAATGAGTGTTGAGTACAGGATTTGAATATGGGTATTCTTAATTTCAAGTAGAGCATATCTGGCTGTGCTATCTTCTGGGCCTATTTCCTCTTCCATAAAATGAGGCGGTTGGTACAAATCTTCCAACTCTAAATCCTATGATTTAGATCATAAATCCTATGATCCCTTCTTCATGGATTCAATGACCCATATTCAGGGTACGCCTACTGAGATCAGTCTTCCCTGATGACCACCATGTGCATGGTTTAGTTATTTTATCTTTTTTGAAGGCCTGGCCTTCATTTCCTCAACTCAAATTCTGACATTGTGACAGATAGATCTCCCTGTTTTATTGGTATTGCTCATCTATATCAGGTCCTTGTTGAAGTTAATTCTTGCCACTTGCTCATGAGGTAAAGCTAGTGATCACAAGAAAGGGTAGAAAAAAAAATATTATAGACCTCTCAAATAAGATCTCATAGAAAATCCCATTTTATCTGAGTGGAAAGGAAAGGAGGATGGATGGACTGGGGAGATTCCCTTTCTTGAGATCTAGCTCTAGGGGAAAGAGCAGAGCTTAACTAATTTCCTTTGAATTTGCTTTCTTTTCCTTGTTCCTATAGAGTAGACAATTGTAGGGAGTGCCCTTTATGGCAAAGAAATTGATAAGGAGAGTAGATTTGCTTCTTTCTCTGCCTCTTCTCATTTCTCAGGTTATAAAGAGATTTTGTTTTAGATCCACAGTGTTGAATGGAACCTTAGATATCATCTAATCTCAACTCTCCATTTTATAGAGGAGGGGCTGTTCATAGGAAGAGCTATTTGAGAGCTCCGAAACACCCTCTGCAACAGGTAGAAAATGTTTCCTTGGTTGGAGTAATAACTACACAGCATTCATTTGTGAATTCTTTAACCTGTCAGCCTTCCTCTTCCTGTGGGAGACCATGTTAATGTAATACACTTAAGATATTCAACTGTAATTCTTCCTTTAGTCCATTTCATGCCTTTAATATAATATCATAAACAGAGGTGATGACAGGAACTAGTCTCAAATTTGGATTTGACTTATGATTTTCATCATCATCAGACTAAACAGGTTAAGATGATTACATTTTCTTAAAGTTCCAGCTAAATGTAATGAAAGCCATTTGTGCTGAGTTGTTTTTCCTTAACAAAAAACTGATTGGCAGTTTCACAGAAATGAAGATGAATTTCTGGGCAAATGAGGAGTTAAAACCATTCCAGTTCTTTTCAGGCTTTGACTACGTCATTTCCGCTGCCTACTTTGGCCTAGAATGGTGATTTTTTGTGGTAAAAAATCCAGTGTTGAAAATGAACTTCAGATTATCAAAATCTCTAATATGCTCCCTGTGCTTTCTCAAGGCTCTTTTATAAGGGGAGCTCATTGTACTGAGAAAAAATCGGGAACATTCACAGCTTTCTGACTAATGCTAGCAGGGTGACCAAACCAAATGTAAATATTCCCCAGGAATCTCATTTTATGGCTAAAAGTGATTCACCTTTTGCTTTTGTTGGAAAGTAATAGAGAATACATTTTTATTGAAGCTTTGCGGAGGGAAGAAAATCAAACATGTGGGTCCAGAAGCTGCAGGAGCAGCAAGGATTGATACATGACTTATGGGAGTAAAAATCCTGAATTTTGTCCTCTGTTACTTTTATGAATTAATTGGACCATTCAGACTGGATGGGAAAAGAGTCGCCTCTCAAGTCCTTTCCTTCTTGAGGGAATTCAAGGCCTCACCATAAAACTGGAGACCTGGACATGGCCCTGAGGTGAAAGAGACTAAGGAAATGTTGGGATTATTGCCAACCAGAAGATAAAGATCTGAGTTCCATCTAAGCCTGAGCTTCAAGAGCTGTATATATGATACTATGCAAATCACTTAGTCTTTTAAGTCTCAGCTTCCTCATCCATAAATTAGAGTAGAAAGCAGTATGTGTATTGGATAGAAAGACAGACTCAAAACCAGGTGGCCCTGAATTCAAGTCCCACATATTGGCTCAGTGACCCTGGACAAGTCACTAAACAGCTCAGTGCCCCAATCAGTTCCCTGTTAGTTGTAGAGCAATTGTCCATCTATGTATAAGGGTGAAAAGGAGCTTCATCACTGGAGAGATCCCCACTCCAATGAAATCATAAGCATGAAGGAATAAATATATATATACATATATATGTGTTATGATACCTATATATGTATATCTATATAGACATAATAATATGTAATGTATATATGGTATTTTATAATTATGTATTATATAATTAAATATGTAATTATAGACAAGATAGGTACATCATACA
Organism: Monodelphis domestica; assembly: GCF_027887165.1. Classification (NCBI taxonomy): domain Eukaryota; kingdom Metazoa; phylum Chordata; class Mammalia; order Didelphimorphia; family Didelphidae; genus Monodelphis; species Monodelphis domestica. The sequence continues at coordinate 102,112,938 of NC_077230.1, read as the reverse complement.
TTAGTGTATATGCATTATAAATCATATATTATATAGAGAAATAAAAGTAATAAACTATAAGTATAAATATAATGTCATATGCATTCATGTATATGTAATATAATATACATTAGCATGTATAATGCAAATATACAGTATTATATGTAGTATAGTATTCAGTATACATTAGCACACATACAGTATGCTATAATGTAATGTACATTTGTGTGTATATAATACATATATGCCATATTGTACATGGTGTGATGATATAAATGAGTATATATATGTCTACATACAGTCTTTATATATATACACTTATATATATATATATATAGAGAGAGAGAGAGAGAGACAGACAGACAGACAGACAGACAAATAGAGGCAGAGAGGGGGAAAGATACAAGAGAGAAAAAGACAGACACAAAGAGAGATATAGAGAGACAGATATATATATATATATATATATATATATATATATATATATATATATATATATATATTGAGAGAGAAAGAGAGTCAGAGGGAGAGACAGAGACAGAGAGGCAGAGAGACAGAGAGTGATAAAGAGAGACAGATATATATAGAGAGACAGAGAAACAGAGTCAGAGGGACAGAGACAGAGAGGCAGAGAGAGACAGAGACAGAGAGAGAGGGGGGATAGAGAGAGACAGAGAGAGAGACAGAGAGACAGAGAGACAGACACAGAGAGAGAGAGAGACAGAGAGAGAGACAGAGAGGGGGCGAGAGACAGAGAGAGACAGAGAGAGAGAGAGAGAGAGACAGAGAGACAGAGAGGGAGAGAGAGACAGAGAGACAGAGACAGAGAGAGAGAGATAAAGAGAGACAGATATATATAGAGAGACAGAGAAACAGAGTCAGAGGGACAGACAGAGACAGAGAGGCAGAGAGAGACAGAGACAGAGAGAGAGGGGGGATAGAGAGAGACAGAGAGACAGAGAGAGCCAGAGAGCCAGAGAGAGAGACAGAGAGAGAGAGCGAGAGAGACAGAGAGACAGAGAGACAGAGAGAGAGAGAGAGAGAGAGAGAGAGAGAGAGAGAGAGAGAGAGAGAGAGAATGTTCAGTATCTGCAGCAAGGCTCTGGCCTTGGTCTTGACCTTTTTTTCAACATTATCAGGTTGATGTAGGAAGACATAGGAAGGCTTTTTATCAGATCCAAAAGATGCAGCAAGCTGGGAAGGGTAGTAACAAAACTGAAAGAACCCAAATTCACAAATGTCTCCATGAGATCATCGAAGAAGAAACTGAAACTAAGCACCTGAAATTTAATAAGTTAAGAAGAATAATTTAAAATCCTGCATTCAGATTAGTTGAGCGAGTTCAGGACGAGGGAGAACCGATTCAGCAATTAAGGTGGAAAAGTCCTGGGCTTTTACCATAAACTCAACATAAGCCAACAGTGTAGCATGACTATCAAAAAAGCTAATGCAATCTAAGGGTCTTAGATGGGTAGCAAGCATCCAGAACAAGAGAGGCTGTTGTTTCGGAACAGGATACATCGGATTATCATGTTCAGTTTGGGGTGGCATCTTTTAGAGGAGACACTGAGAAGCTACAGTAGGTCCAGAGGAGGGGGACCAGCCAGGCAAGGGTATGCAAAAGCTTGTCTTTTGAGGATTGAACGATGGAATGCAAGTGTTTTAGGAATGATAAAACTTGAGAAGAATTTGATGACTTTTTTCAAATGTGTGAACTACAATTTTACAGAAGAGGGAGGGTCTTTAGTCTGCTTAGCCTTACAGGGCTGAACAAGGAGAGCAGAAGTTACAGAGGTAGATTTGAACTTAGTGGACAATAACAGTTAATATTTAAATAGTTTTTACTATGTATCAAGCACTGTGCTAAGCACTTGACAATGATTATTGCATTTGATCTTCACAATAATCTTAGGAGGAAAGAATTCTTTTTACTATTATCTTCTTACAGATGAGGAAACTGAAATAATACAACTAATAAGTATCTGAAGTAGGATTTGAACTCAGGTCTTTCTGATCCCAGGTCCAGCACTCTATCCACTATGCTATCTAGCTGTCTTTTTAATAGGCGGAAAACTTTCTGGTTAGAGATGCCTAAAATGAAAATAGACTGCTTTGAGAATTAGTAAGTTCCTCAATACCAGAGGTTTGTAAATAGAGACCAGATATTGGAGAGTAAAATTCATGTATGGAGTGAGAGACTAAATTAAATGACCTCTCAAATCCCAATTCTAAGATTCTAAAATTTTAACTGACTAATAGCATGGTGATATTTTGCATATAATGCAAATTGAAATAATCAATCCACTTTGTTCAAAATCCTCCTGTAACTACTGGTAGATACTAGTTGCGGTTGAATTTTTTTTTTTATCATCTGGACCATAGAATTCATTGGTGAAGAAAATTCCTAGCAAGAAAACTCCTCTCTCTACCTTTGAAGACTGCAAGGGCACTGAAACGTAGTCATAGAGAGTTGCCTGGGGTTAGGAGAGAACTTCGAGGTTAAGTGACTTGCCCAGTGATACACAGCCATTATGTGTCAGAGGTTGCACTCAGGCCTTTCTGACCCCAAGGTCGGCTCTCTGACTGTTATGACATGCTATCTCTCTTCAGTATCTTCTCATGATAGTCAAACTCTGTCAAAAACAGTTCTAAGATGACCTAAGAGACTCAGAGAACCAATTAAGTTCCATAGGGAGAATGAAAAAGATTATGTTGTTGTTCGGTCTTTTTTTCATTCATGTCCAACTCTTTGTTGGTCCATTTGGGGTCTCTTGGCAGATACTAAAATGGTTTTGCCTTTTGATAGATGAGGAAACTGGGGTAAACAGTTGTGACTTGCCCAAGGTTACGTAGCTAGTGATTGGATAATAGGAGAGTTTTCCTGATGCCAGACCTGATGCTCTAGCCATCTAGCTACCCTCAGAAGAGACTATGCATAGTTAAAAAGCAAACAAACAAACAACTCATCTTCTGTCTTAGAATCAAGTCAGAAGAGCAGTAAAGGGCTAGGCAATTATTTAAGTGAATCGTCCAATCACATAGCTAGGAAATGTCTGAGACTAGATTTGAACCCAGGACCTCCTGACTCTAGATCTGGCTCTCTATCCACTGAGCTGCCTAGCTGTCCCCTGTTACTGAAGGATGATAACCAAGCTGGTTTTTTATCCATCCCCTCCTTTCCATTCCTACCACCTTAACTTTAGCCTGCCTCTCATTGGGTCTATTACAGTAGACTTTCAACTGATGTATCTGCCTTCTAATCTCTCTTCCCTCCAACCTTCCCTGCTGGAATCTACCAAATTAATCTTCCTTAAAAGTAACTCATCATGTCACCCCTCCTCATCACCAGCTCCCTGTATCAATTATATCAAATATAAAGTCTTCTGCTTAGTCCTCTCTGATCTGAGTCTTCTCTTTATCAAAATTTATTTCACGACTTCTCAGTTTTCACTCTAGGAATTCCAGCCTCCCTCTGATCCTAAAATAGTCTCTTTTCATATCTGCCCTCACGTTTTTGCTCCTGCTCTTTTCTTCACTTGGAATGCCCTCATCATTCCCATCTGCCTATTTAATTTCTATCCATTTTCCAGGTGCCTACTCACATCCTACTCATCCCATGTAGTTTTCCCTAGCGATTCCAAGCCAGTCCCCACTGATCACTGTCTTCAGTGACTTCTTGCAGTGCTCCCACTATGTACCACACAATGTTCTACCATCTTGCATTGTTCTCTAGTTGTTTCATGGTGGTAGTTTTGTTTCTTCAACTTCACTGCAAACTGATTCAGGCCAAGGATGAGACCTTCTCTTTTATCTCCCACAACTCCTACAATGTAGTTGGACACATAGTGGCTTTTTGTGAAATATTGTTGTTAATTGATATAGAATGACTCGAGTGACCTCAAAGGTGTTTCCTCCCTCAAATGTCCTCAAAATACAGATATACATGGGAAAAGAACCAAGCAGAGGAATAATATGAAAGAGTTATGGGCTAGGAATGCTGGAATCAGATTTTGATGAGGTTTTGGTGCTAGGATGAGCTTTTAAAAACTTTATATTTATTTTAATCCAATGACAAATTTACACATAAGTTTTCCAAAGTTATATGACTTATATTGTCTCCTTCCCCTCCTTCCTCCCCCCTCCTGGAGTTGACATTGTATTATACATGTATTATAACTCAAAACATATTTCCATATTATTCATTTTTGTAAGAGAATAATCTTATAAAATCAAAACTCCAAATCATACCCAAATAAATAAATAATAAATCATATGTTTTCATTTACATTTCTATTCCAACAGTTCTTTCTCTGGAGGTGGATAGCATTCTTTTTCAAAAGTCCCTCAGAATTGTCCTGGATCATTGTACTGCTGATCATAGCAAAGTCTATCATGTTTGATCATTCCACAATATTGCAGTTACTGTGTACAAAGTTCTCCTGGTTCTACTTGTTTCACTCTGCATCTGTTCATGTAGATCTTTCCAGCTCTTTCTGAAATCATCCTGTTCATTCCTTATAACACAATAGTATTCCATAGGATGATCTTTTTTAGAGGCAATTAGAGGCCACTAAATATTTTTGAATAAGAGAATGACATGATCAGATATGATTTAGGAAAATTATTTTGACAGCTGCAAGGAGGATGAATTAAAAAGGGAAGAGGCTTTGGTGGATATTTGCAGTAGATCAGAGGAGTTCAAACCCAGCCTCAGACATTTACTAGTTGGATGATCCTAGTCAAAGTCATTTAACTCTGTTTGCCTCAGTTTCCTCATCTGAAAAAAGAGGTGGAAAAGGAAAGGGTAAAACCACTTCAGTATCTTTGCCAAGAAACCCCAAACATAAAGACGCAACTGAAAAAACGACTGAACCACAACAGTTGCTTCCATTTTTCCTATGAATCAGATATTTAATTGGTTCCCTGGGTATCTTAGGAAAGAAAATAGCATTTGAAGTATTTGAAATTTACTTGAAGCAGTCCCAAAATTAGATAAGAGGGGAGAGGGGAGAAAACTGTTGTGGAGGTAGAATTCATAAGTATTGCCAGTAGACTGAACCTGGGCCACAAGAGAGAATGAAAAGTCGAGAAAGGCTTTAAGGTTGTAAACTGGGGTTAACTGGAAGGATGATGGTCATAACAGAGAGGACAGACCTGGGAGAAGAAAAAGTATTTATCAAATACATAAAAATCTTCAAAAGCTTTCTAAATCCAATTCCTCCTGTAATTCTCATTCTCACACTATAATATAAACTTGATGCAATGCCTGGTCCCACTTAAATGGATTAGATTATCATCTGGGATATGCTTTAAAAGTACTCAAAGCTCCACCTCAAAAATCGTTTACACATTTCTTGAATTTCCCCTACCAGAGAGAGATTTGGATATTTGGTTGACTCTTTTGAAATGAAAAGGTTGCAGTTTGAGTATTTCCTAACACAAAGTTGAGCTCCGGCCCCAAAGTGGGGATTTTTACATTTTTGTTTTGTTTTATTTTAAGGCTGAAGGATCAAAGAGCTCATTCTGGAGCCTGGAAGATAGTTGGAAACCACTAGCACATTAGAAGCAAACTCCAATTTCATTTTTCCCTCATTCAGGTGAACTTCACCTTGAGTCATGAACTACTACTAATAGTGCTAATTAAAATGACCATTATTACATTAGCTGTAGTAATTATAATAATGGTAATTATTGGAATAGTTGAAAAATATCAAGGGATTCACAATAGTAACTCAAGCTAACTCATATAGCACTTGACAACCTACAAAGTGTTTTCATCACAGCATCCCTGTGAGGTTAGACAGCAAAAGTCATAGCCTTCTTTTACAAACAAAGAAACTGAGGCTCAGAAAGCAGGCTGAGACTAGAGTCAAACTTGGGTCTAAACTCTGACTTCTTTCCTCACTGCCCCAAAAAAGGAATGATGACTTATTTTACAAAATGATTTAGCTTTGGAAGTTGGAAAATGATCAGATTTCCAAAATTTTATTTATAAACATATCTTCAAGGACAACTCTCCAATAAATGAAAGTACATCTGCAATGACAATAATAGTCCTTTTTATAGAAGGATGTTGTTGTTCAGTCATTTCAGTCGTGTCCTATTCTTTGTGACCCTATTTGAGTTTCTTTTGGCAAAGATATTGGAGTGGTTTGCCTTTTCTTTCTCCAGCTCATTTTTACAGATAAGGAAACTGAGGCAAACAGGGTTAAGTAACTTGTCTATGTCACACAGCTAATAGGGTTTGAGGTCAGATTCAAACTCAAGAATATGAGTTTTCCTGACTCCAGGTACAGTGTTCTATCCACTGCTAATCCAAGTAAGCACTATGTAAATGTTAGCTTTTGTTAGATAATATGATGATCATAATACAAATATGTATATATGCATATATATGGTACTTCAAGGATGCTTCAGTAGCTTTGGACAGTGAAATAGTATCCTAATTTTGCAGATTAAGAAACTGAGGCTCAGAGAGATTAAAAGATTTTCCTCTGACCATATACCTCTTAAATGTGGATAGAAAGTATTCTTTCGATGTTTCTTCCTAGTAGAAGGGATGAATTTTCACTGAACCAGCCTCATTCTCCTTCCAGTTTTCTTTATAATCAATGGCACATATTTGCAAGCTGTCTGGCCAGAGTTGGGGCCATAAACTAACTAGTTTGAACCTATAATCTCAACTTCATTAGCAGTGCTCTCTAACCCTCTCTGTTTAACTCACCCTGCAGCTGTAAGAACAATCTTTCATCTGGTCCACTGGCTCTGCCACTCATCCCTGGTCAGATTTCCAATTATTTGTCATGTTTTGAATTCAAGGGGGATATTAGCATTGAGTTGGGCTTTATTAATGGTTTGTGTCTTTACTGCTATCGACTTTCCCATTCACTCCTCCTCATTCTCATTCCAAAAAGTAATGTTTCCTTTAATTAAGGCCCATGTTAAGTGCTGACCAACTGATGTAAGTATATGCTGTTCTTTCTTTAGGGATTTAGAGGCTGTCAGTTGTGCAGAAGATGGAAAGCGATGCTGAATTAGAGTCTTTGAAGTTTAACATTGGTTCTAGCAGGAGTGGAACTAGAGAAACCATTCTGAATTGTAATTCTAATCAATACCTGAGAGAAAACAAAAGTCACACACCAAAGTTGTAATCTGGGAATTGGATCTTTTTCCAGTCAATCTTCATGAAATTTGAGAACCGAGTAATAGAAAAATTAGAACGAACTGACACTTTCTGTAACTATTTTAAAGTTTTCAAAGTAATAATAATAATGGCTAAAATTTCTATAGTACCTACCATGTACCAGGCATTTGTTAAGTCCCTGCTATGTGCCAGGTACTGTGCTAAGTATTTTACAAATATTATTACCCTAGGGGGGAGATACGGAGTATCCAAAGACTAGCACCTCTGGTGTGAGGTCTTGCTGAGCCCTTTTCAGCTGCTCATCCACCCTTAGTGTTTACTTGTCACTCAACTCTTACTTGTGGCTCCAAGAAGCTGTAGCATGCACTGTGTCCACACACCAGAAAAACTGTCTAGGTAGATGGGCTGAACCAGAGTGAGGGTAAACAATAGGTATCAAACCTGTTGGTGAGTTAGGGGATATTGGCACCAAACAAGTGAAGACTCCCCCCAGAAGAATGGATGGATGGATGAGAGCAATGTGTTCCAAAAGCCATGAAAATGACTGAAGTAGGTGCTGTGAGGCATGTAGGGCTTGGCCAGACATCAAAGACACCAGGGTCCTCCACTGCCTCCCAGGCCATCACCAATGTTCTTGACTTTTGCCTTGCCACTTTCAATGACTGGAAGGAAAAAATAAATCTTATGATTTTATGCAATTCTTGAGCTGAACCAGAACAAGTAGGTACTAGTTACTAGGCTAATAACTTTACAAATATTATCTCATTTGATTCTCATGAAAAATCCTGGGAAGTAGGTGCTAATATTTTCTTCATTTTTATAGGTGAAGAAACTGGGACAAAAAAGAGATTAAGTGACTTGCCCAGGGTCACACAGCTGGTATGGTCTAAGACTGGATTTAAATTCAGATCCTCCTGACTCCAGGCTTGGCACTCTACCCACTGTGCCACTTAGCTGTTTCTAGGGAAAGGAAAAGCAAGAAGACCAGGGTCACATGATTGACAGGCATGAAGGAGAATGGAGTGAGGAGGAAGATGGAGGAAGAGTAGAATCTGTCCTCAGTCCTATGTCCACCATCTTTATCAGTGCTGTATATGGAGGTCTAGATGGTATGGTTCCCAGGTTTACAATATTGAGAAGAACAAATATTACATAGGGATGAAAAAGATGTTGATAGGCTAGAAAAATGGGCAAGAACTAAATAAAATTAAATATAATAGAGATAAATGTAAAATCATATATTTGGGTTCAAACAGTTAACCACACAAATAAAAATAGGGAAAACTTGGCTCGATAACAGTTTATATGAAAATGAGATAACTGTTTGATGTGGAAGCCAAAAAAACTTAACTCTTCCTTATGCTGGCTTAAAAGTACATGGTGTTGGAGCAGCTAGGTAGCTCAGTGGAAAGAGAATCAGGACTGGAGAATGGAGATTGTGGGTTCAAGTTTGGCCTAAAAACACTTCCTAATCATGTGGCCCAGGGCAAGTCATTTAACCCCAAATGCCTAGCTCTTTCTGCACTTTTGTCTTGGAACTTATTGATTCTAAAACAGAAGGTAAGGGTTTAAAGAAAAGTATATGATGTCATGACAAGAGAGTTGATAATTTTACATACTTTGCACTAGTCAAACCATTATCTGGTTCAGTTTTCTTCATGGCTAGCCCTTTAGTAGGTGTGGAAGTGGAGTAGAAGTGGGCCAGGAGTATGCTGGGAAATGTTTAACAACTGACTTTCTTGGAGGGGAAATTTGTATGACACCCCATAAGCTTAAATATTCATTATTAACATTTTTTCACCACTTTCTTAAAACTAAACAATCAACAAAACAGTAAATCAAGCCCTGGTTTGTGGCATTTGCCAATTTCTGAGGTGTAAATGCTTATATTGAAAATTTAATAGTCAGCTCTTGGGAACCAGTTCAAGCTGGCTCTAGCACACTCTTGAAGTAGAGTCAAGAATGGAAAGCAGAAAGATAAGGTAAATATTTTCTGGATTAGGAATTATCCAAATTATACAATTTCATTGAAATGCTGCAATTTTCAGCATCAATTCAATAGCCCAACTACTTGCAATATTCAAAGTGCTTCAGGAAAGCAGTTTGAAGACATTGTCCCTGTGGAGGAAAAACATTATTTACATCTTTTATGATCCTTAGCATAGCTGGCAATGCAAGGATTTCTCTGAGGAAGATACCAGAGAAGATGGGAAGAATCTAAAACAATACCCTGCTCATTCCACATGGATTTACTCTCTGGACTTCCTTCCTTCCTTCCTTCCTTCCTTCCTTCCTTCCTTCCTTCCTTCCTTCCTTCCTTCCTTCCTTCCTTCCTTCCTTCCTTCCTTCCTTCCTTCCTTCCTTCCTTCCTTCCTTCCTTCCTTCCTTTCTTCCTTCCTCCCTTCCCTCCTCCCTCCCTCTTCCCTTCCTTCCTCCTTCCTTCCTTCCTTCCTTCCTTCCTTCCTTCCTTCCTTCCTTCCTTCCTTCCTTCCTTCCTTCCTTCCTTCCTTCCTTCCTTCCTTCCTTCCTTCCTTCCTTCCTTCCTTTCTGTTCAAAAAGAGAAAATCCTCAAGATTTACAGAAACTAAGTACAGGACTTTGGACACCATGAGAGCTTAACAATTCTCATTGCCTCTGAAAAATTGGAAGAGGCCTATAGTAAGCTCATAATGATTCAATTAAGGAAACTTTACTGACCACTGCAAAAAGGTCAAAACTCCCTAGAGGGAAAGGTCCCATACAGAGCAAAAATATTCAAAGCATTACTTTTGTAATGGCAAAAGAGTGAAAACAAAATGTATGCCCCTATAGTGGTAGAAATGGTTTTAAAAATTGTGGTATGTGAATATAATAGAATACTTTCGGCCCCAAATTGCAGAGGGATTTAGAGAAACTTGGGAAGACATATTAATCAGGAATTAAGAAAGCCATTTGTTAAAATTTCAAAGTGCCTTTACACCTCAGAAATCATCAAGTGCTAAAAATTAACACTTAATTTATGACTTTCTTGAATAGATAGACTTAAGAAAGTAAGGATGTTAATAAGAAAAATTAAACTTAAAAGTGTATCATACACACATATTTTTGGAAAGTCATTAGTCAGACATTTGCCAGCATGTCCTCTCCTTTAGGTAAGACAAGCAAGGATTATTTCATGGAATAAGTGGCATTTCACCTAAAGAATAGGTGAAACTCTGATGGATGAAGAATGAATGGGAATGTATTCTAGGAAGAAGAAAACTTCTTAGATGCTTATGGTTTTCCTGTACAGTTGACCTTTTGTGCATAATAGTGGGAAAGTGTAAAAAGGTATTATTGGAGCAGCAAGTAGATCTATTTATCTGGAAATAGGTCATATTAGAAGATAAGGCTAGAAAAATAGGTTGGAATTCAAGCACAAAGGTCAAGGCTTTAATGTCAGGATAAGGAGTTTGGGGTGAGTTGGTAGACAGTTGGAAAGCTTCTGAAGGATGAGGGTGAGGTGGGTGACAAGATGAGAACTATGCTTTAAGATTACTCTGGCTGGATGTGTAGGATTAATGGATAGTGGAGAGAGAGGAGAGGGGAGACTTTGGAAAGAGAGAGACAAGCAGGCAGAAATAGAGATACAGAGAGACAGAGACAGAGGCAGAGATCAGTTACCTCAGGTGAGGAGTAACATTTCTGAACTAGTGAGAAGAAAGAGGGACTGGGAGGAAGAGAAAAATAAGAAAAACTCTGTATAGTCAGAATGATAGGAGTTGACCAATTGTATATTCTGGACCAAGACAGAAATCAGTTAGCTAAGGAAGTTGGTACCATTAATAGAAATCATCTAGTCAGGAATAAGAGTGGGGAGAAGGGATTAAAGAGAGAAATAATGGTCTCAGCCTTGGAAATAGTGTCAATCAATTCAGAAACTTGTATTGCTGTGGCACAATTGAGCTAGAAATGAGGGAGTTATGAAGATTTTGCTTTAATGCATAAAAGGTAACTGACCATCCAAGGTCCTTTTGGCCATGTGGTTCAGACATCGAGTCTTATGTACTCAGGGAAGGCTTCTTCTAGGAAGGACCATGTTGCCACAGAATGTTAGTGCTGGAAGAGACCTTTTTGATTTCATTTTATAATTGAGGAAACTGAGGCTCAGTACCCAAGATCACAGCTAGGATTTGGGTTGTTGTTATTGTGCAGGTGTTTCAGTCATGCCTGACTCTTCATGACTGTATTTGGGCTTTTCTTGGCAAAGACACTGGAGAGTTTTCCATTTCCTTGTTCAGTTCATTTTAAAGATGAGAAAACTGAGGCAAATAGAGTTAAATGATTTTCCTAGGGTCCCATAGCTAGTAAGTGTCTAAGGTCAGATTTGACCAGGTCTTCTTGACTCTGGGTCTTTCCTTCCATAGACTGTGTCCAGTGCTGGGAGCCATCAAGCCACGATGCCTTGACAAAGTCACTTGTGGCAGCCAAGATGTTGCAGAGTGGCTCCTTGGCAACATGGAATTACCCATTCATCCCCTTTTATATGACTTCTCTTATCTACATTCCTCACTAATGGAACTGATATGATTCTTGTTCTCTCCCTAACCTTAGAAGGAATAATATAAGAGCAATATATTTGCACTCTATTTCTCCAAAATATCACCAAAGAATCAGACTCCAAAATCCAAGTCCAAAAAGATTATCATGGGTTAACTTTTTACTTAGGTACATAATTCCCAGCAAAGTCATAACCACAAGCTGAGCCCAGAATATTCCCACTCTCAGAAACTTATTCTCCTAGATCCTAAAGTAATGGAAAAGAGGTAGCCAAGTCTAATGGCTAGTGTTAGCCATAAGAGCCAGGATGACTGGGATTCAGGTCTTGATTCTGATACAAGACAACTGCATGATCCTGGGCAAGTCACCCAATCTCTCAGGAATCTAGCCAACTCTGTAAGACTCCAAGTTGTGGAGATGTTGATGTTTTGGTTAATGGAGTTTCTTCACCACAGAGTTCTCTAACTGAGCAGTATCATAGCTCCAGTCCCTGTTCCTGAGAGGGGAGCTGGGAAGCAAGGAAGCAGGAAGGAATTTCTGTCTTGGAGTGGGAGGTTTGGAGAGGGTGGGAGGGCTAGAGTCAAGTGGCAGAACAAAACCTCAACTTCCCAATTCATTAAAGATAAGTTGTAGGTATCACAGAAGTACATTCTCATGCATTTTATTATTTAACTTATTTGTGTTTATTCTAAGTGCCAGTAGCTTCTGAGGGTAGAAAATCTAATAACCCTCTCCTGAAGGGAGTTGAAATTCTAGTACTGTTTTAATTCCCTTTTAGTGTTTTTCTCCATTTAATAACAGCAAGGCTATGGACCCATTCATCATCCTACTACTACTGTGATTGATACAACATTCTTACTCAGCTTTACTCAGTGTCATAGAGCAGATGGGGGCACTGTTCCTAGAGCAGGTCCTGTTCATCAAGTGCTCATCTACATTAACAGGAGTACCACTCAATTCTGGAAGGCACTCTAGTGTGTAACCCAGGGGCAACTAGGTGGTTTGGGGCCTGGATTCAGGAGATCCCAAATGCAAATCTGACTTCAAATATTTGCTAGCTGTGTTACCCTGGGCAAGTCACTTGGCCTCTATTTACCACAGTATCTTCATCTGTAAAATGGGGATGATAATAATAACACCTGCCTCTCAGGTTTATTGCAAGGATAAAATAAGATAATAATTGCAAAGTACTTAGCACTTAGTACAATGTTTGTCATGAGTAGGTACTATATAGTTGTTAGCTATTGTTATTATTTTTTATTATTAAGCACTAAGCTCTCGCTGGTTTTCCAAGAACTAGGTAAAATATTACCCTCAGCTCTCCTGTTTTAGAGGGATATTGGTCTTTTTCTCATTGGTTCAGGACTTGTGAATTCATATGAGAATTAGCCAATTATCTTTTGTTTGTTACCCCGCCCCCCCATACTACTCCCGGAAAACTTTCTTTCATCCTGATTCCCTCTGTGTTTCCTCAGCCACAGTGCCTCAATAGCCAGGAGAGTGGGCAGTAAGGAAGGGGTAGCTTAGGATGGTGAGAAGAAGGGTGAGCTGCACCCCTTTTGTTATAGGAATGATGCCCCTCTGCGATGTCCGCAGGCCAGTCCCAAGCCTGTTCACCCTGTGCTAGTTCTTCAAACATAGCTTCTAGAAACTTCCTATTTAATCTTATTTAGATACTTTTGCCCTGAAAGAGCTAAGGTCTGTGGTTTCTATGTTGCAGAAGGAATGAAAATGCTGTGTGTCCTCTAAATTCAGAGCCCTGAAGAAAATTTCCAGTCACCACCCCCTAGTTTTCACTCTTATTATGAATGAAAAGATACTAAGCTCCCTTTTTCCTCCAAAATAAGTGAGGGAGCATTGCATCTTATCACTTTTCTTCTTGGGGTAAAGAACTATACTCTTCCAATTGATTTTTAACTCCCACAACAATGCCCACCTTGTCCTTTAAAGGTGAGTCGGAAGAATATAGAATGAAGAATTAGAAATAGTCCTAAATCTTCCATCAGAAATGGCTAAATTGAACCTCAACATTTTATATAAAGGTTTCAAAGATTGAGCCACCATTGTATATTTCTGCTACATATAAGTATATATGAGCACCCTTGCCCGTGGGAAAGTCCCTGGAATATCCATATTGCCTCCCTAAAATCCCATTGCTCTGAGTTATTCCAATAGAAGAGAAGGCACCCTAAGGACCAGCAAGAGTGGGTTCGAGTCTGCCCTTCCTTTAGATTCAAGGTGGCAAAATTCCATTCCTAATATTTGTCTTTGTATCTGTTGCCAATTCAGGCACTGAAAGTAACTCTTGTCTTGCAGGCTTCCTCCTAGGCTATCTGGAAAGTATTTTAATTCCAAGAGCCTGTCTGTAGTCAATTCATTTTAAGAAATATTTACTGACCCTCTGCCAACTGTGTTCCCACCGCTGTTCTCGATCCCTTGGGAGAAGTAAAGAAAAGGGCCCTCATATTTCTATCAGACTTTCATGAATATTTCATTTCATCTTTACAACAAGCAGCAGAGTGGTTTAGTGGAGATAACTGGCCTCAAAATGAGGAGGACTTGGGTTCAAATTTCACCTTTGAGATATATAAGCTGAGTAAGATGAAATGGGAGATGTCACCTCTAATGAAGAGGAAATTAAGGCAATCATTAAAAACTACTATGCCCAATTATATGGCAACAAATATGGCAATCTAGGTTATATAGATGAGTACTTACAAAAATATAAATTGCCTAGACTAACAGAAGAAGAAATAGAATAGTTAAATAATCCCATATCAGAAAAAGAAATTGAACAAGCCACCAAAGAATTCCCTAAAAAAAATCCCCAGGACCTGATGAATTCACAAGTAAATTTTATCAAACATTCAAAAAACAACAAATCCCAATACTATGCAAAGTATTTGACAGAATAAGCAAAGAAGGAGTTCTACCGAATTCTTTTTATGACACAAATATGGTACTGATTCCAAAGCCAGGCAGATCAAAAAACAGAAAAAGATAACTATAGACCAAACTCCTTAATGAACATAGATCCAAAAACCTTAAATAGAATACTAGCAAAAAGATTCCAGCAAGTGATCATGAGGGCTATTTATTATGATCAGGTGGGATTTATACCAGGAATGCAAGGATGGTTCAATATCAGGAAAACCATCCACATAATTGACCATATGAAAAAACAAACCAACAAAAATCACATGATTATCTCAATAGATGCAGAAAAAGCCTTTGACAAAATACAACACTCATTCCTATTGAAAACACTAGAAAGTATAGGAATAGAAGAGCCTTTCCTAAGAATAATAAACAGTATATATCTAAAACCATCAGCAAGCATCATTTGCAATGGGAATAAACTAGAATCCTTCTCAATAAGATCAGGAGTGAAACAAGGATGCCCATTATCACCTCTATTATTTAACATTGTACTAGAAACACTAGCAGTAGCAATTAGAGAAGAAAAAGAAATTGAAGGTATTAGAATTAGCAGTGAAGAGACCAAGGTATCACTCTTTGCAGATGATATGATGGTCTACTTAAATGATTTTAGAGAATCAAATAAAAAGCTAGTGGAAATATCAACTTTAGCAAAGTAGCAGGATACAAAATAAATGCAAATAAATGATCAGCATTTCTATATATTTCTAACACATCTCAGCAGCAAGAGTAAGAAAGAGAAATTCCATTTAAAACCACCCTAGACAATATAAAATACTTGGGAATCTGCCTGCCAAGAAAAACAAGGGAACTATATGAACACAACTACAAAACACTTTCCAGACAATTAAAACTAGATCTAAATAATTGGAAAAACATTAATTGCTCATGGGTAGGATAAGCTAACATAATGAAAATAACAATCCTACCCAAACTAATTTACTTATTTAGTGCCATACTACCAAGAAACTTTTTTACAGAATTAGAAAAAAACAACAAAGTTAATTTGGTAGAACAGAAGATCAAGAATATCAATGGAAATAAAGAAAAAATGTGAAGAAAGGTGGCCTAGCAGTACCAGATCTCAAAATGTACTATAAAGTAGTGGTCATCAAAACAGTGGTACTGGCTAAGAGACATGAGGGAGGATCAATGGAATAGACTTGACATAAGTGGCCTCAGCAAGACAGTCTGTGATAAACCCAAATATCCCAGCTTTTGGGACAAAAATCCAATATTAGACAAAAACTGCTGGAAAATTAGAAAACAGTATGGGAGAGATTAGGTTTAGATCAACATCTCACACCCTAAACCAAGATAAACTCATAATGGATGAATGACTTGAATAAAGAAGGAAACTATAAGTAAATTAATTGAACACAGAATAGTATACTTGTCAGATCTTTGGGAAAGGAAAGATTTTAAGACCAAGCAAAAGTTAGAAAAAATTACAAAATGTAAAATAAATGATTTTGATTATATTAAATTAAAAAGGTTTTGTACAAGTAAAACCAATACAGTCAAAATTAGAAGGGAAGCAACAAATTGGGGAAAATCTTTATAACAAAAACCTCTGACAAAGGTCTAATGACTCAAATTTATAAGGAGCTAAATCAATTGTACAAAAAATCAAGCCATTCCCCAATTGATAAATGGGCAAGGGACAAGAATAGGCAATTTTTAGATAAAGAAATCAAAACTATTAATAAGCACATGAAAAAGTGTTCTAAATATCTTGTAATCAGAGAAATGCAAATCAAAATAACTCTGAAGTATCACCTCACACCTAGAAGATCAGCTAACATGATAACAAAGGAAAGTAATAAATGTTGGAGGTGATGTGGTAAAATTGAGACATTAATGCATTGCTGGTGGAGTTGTGAACTGACCCAATTATTCTGGAAGGCAATTTGAAACTATGCCCAAAGGGCACTAAAAGACTATCTGTCCTTTGATTCATCCTAGCACTTCTGGGTTTGTACCCCAAAGAGATAATAAGGAAAACGACATGTACAAGAATATTCATAGGTGTGCTCTTTGTGGTAGCAAAAAATTGGAAAATGAGGGAATGCCCTTTGATTGGGGAATGGCTGAACAAGTGGTATATGTTGGTCATGGAATACTATTGTGCTCAAAGGAATAATGAACTGGAGGAATTCCATGTGAACTGGAACAACTTCCAGAAATTGATGCAGAGTGAAAGGAGCAGAACCATGAGAACATTGTACATAGAGACTGATACACTGTGGTACAATTGAATGTAATGGACTTCTCTATTAGCAGACATGCATTGATCTAGATCCAATTTGTTCCCAAGTTTGCAAGGCAAACCAAGGACTACAAATTTGGAGGGACTTATGAGAAAGAACACCCACATTTAGAGGAAGAATTGTGGGAGTAAAAACACAGAAGAAAAACAATTGCTTGATCACATGGGTCAATGGGGATGACTGGGGATGTAGACTCTAAATGATCATCCTAATTCAAATATTAATATTATGGAAATCAGTCTTGATCAATGACACATGAAACCCAATGAAATTGCATGTTAACTATGAGAGGGGATTGGTGAGAGGGAAAGAACATGAATTTTGAAACCATGGAAAAATATTCTAAATTAACTAATTAAATAAAAATTTAATAAGCAGGGAGACATATAAGCTGGGTGACTTTGGGCAAATCACATAAACTTTCAGTATTCTAGATACTTTTCTTGAGACCATGAGTTTCAGAGAAAGTGATGCCCAGTCCTGGTAGGTGGACTTCCCTTTACCCATGACTTCAGAAGTCCCATCCTTTTGTAAGGGCTCTGGGAAACAGAGAAAGTAAGTATCTTTTTCTCATAGATGGAAAAACAGGCCTCAAAAGGTGGCTCCATGCAATAGCTGTGTAGCTAAGGGCTGGCCATTTGATTCTTTGGTTCTGTTTCTTCATCTGTAAAGTATAGGAGATGGACTCTAAAATCCCCCCTCCCACTTAAAAGTATCTAGAGCCCTGGGCCTGGAGTCAGAAAAAAGGAAGACCTGAATTCAAATCCAGACTCAGACACTTACTTGGGCAAACCATTTAACCTCTGCCTCTATCCACCCAATTTAAAAAATGGTGATGATAACACCAAATGAGATAATATTTCTAAAGCACTAAGCTCAGTGCTTAGCACTATTTAAATGCTATCTAGTATTACTAACAATAACAATAACAATCAATAATTCTATGATTCTGTGACTTGCACAAGGTCTCAGAGCAAGGAAGTGGCAAAACATGGACTTAAATTTACCTCTTCTGACTCCTGATCCAGTGTTAAAAAACAACCCAGTCCCTTTCCCACAGAAGCTTGCCATCTGGTAGGGGAGACAAGTCTCACACACATGAAAATAACAAGCAAAAAAAATACAAGACAGCATATGCATAATCAAGTGTGAAATGTAATAGAATCAGGCGCCCAACATATGTGGCAGACAGTAAGTGCCACAGGAGGTCAGGGAATGGAGGGATGAGTGTGGGCTGAAGCTATCAGAGAGAGGTCCATGGACCTGGGTAGACCTTCAAGAAGAGTGAAGCTCTTCATGCCACTGGGTTGGCATCCTAAATCACTTTTGAAGAGATATCTTGTTTGTTGCTCAGGCCAGTTATTGAAGCCTGAAAAACTAGTTTTCAGCTGAGGTTGCTGACTTGGTGCCAGTGACATCACTTTGCTGGGTAGCAAAACCAGGACCCCAGTGGAGTCCTCCCTTCTTGTGGAGCTGGGCATTCTCCCTTCTCCCCTCTCCATTCAAAGAGCCCATTCCTCCCCATAGCATTCCTGCCAGAGATGGTAATCTAATTTATTCATTAGCCATGTTTCTTCTATACAAATCAAATCATGGGCTATTTTTCCACATCATAAATATTGTTTTAAACTCTTGCTCATGGGCAATTAGATTATAAGCATTGCACTACAAACTCAAAACTGCAGGATTCAGAGGGCCTTTGGTGGTTTTGCTAAAGAGATCTTGTTGTTTTTTTGCCTTCTAAATGATTTTCAATAATTTTTTACTGTCCTTGGAATCCTTTCCCTAGTTATTGTTAGAATGTATTGTCTGGG
This sequence comes from Monodelphis domestica, assembly GCF_027887165.1. Classification (NCBI taxonomy): domain Eukaryota; kingdom Metazoa; phylum Chordata; class Mammalia; order Didelphimorphia; family Didelphidae; genus Monodelphis; species Monodelphis domestica. Next base: position 102,094,273 of record NC_077230.1, on the reverse strand, counting down.
GCCATTAATCTCAATAACAAGGGCAAAGAGAATCAATTTTGTTTGTGCTATTTGGGAAAAAAAAACAACCCAGACTGAGCTTTGAAAGTCCTTTATTATCTTTCCTTGTTAGTTTAAGTGACTTTTAGCAGTGAGATATGGATCCTTAATTGCCTTTCCTCTATGTTAAGTAATGACCTAAGAAAGGACTAACTTCCATTACTGAACTAGGAGTAAGAAGACTTGGAGTCTAGTCCTAGCTCCACCTGTAGCTGACTATGTGATTTTCAGGCAGACAAGATAGGAAGGAAACAAGCCTTTATTAAGCACCTACTAAATGCCAGGTTATGGGCTAATCACTTTACAAATATTTTTGCACTTGTCACTCACAACAACTATGAAATTATTATTCCCATTTATAGCTTTTTTTGTCTTTTTTAAAATTAAAATTTATTTATTACATTAAAACACCCAGGAAACTCCTCCTCTTCCTCTCTCTCTCTCTCTCTCTCTCTCTCTCTCTCTCTCTCTCTCTCTCTCTCTCTCTCTCTCTCTCTTTCTTTCTCTCTCTCTCTCTCTTTCTCTCTTTCTCTCTCTCTCTCTCTCTCTCTCTCTCTCTCTCTCTCTCTTTCTTTCTCTCTCTCTCTCTCTCTCTCTCTCTCTCTCTCTCCTTATTAAAGAGGGCATCATTTGACAAAAGGATATATGTGTATGTAAAACTATATCTTGCTTATTTCCATTTATCATTTCTTTCTTTAGAGGTCTTAGACATTCATGAGTCATTCTTCAAACAATTTTTCTGGTGTTGTTCTCTTGGTTCTGCTCATTTCATTCTTTATAATTTCATAATATTGTTTAGTCTATCCCCAATTTAGGGGCATCTCTTCCAGTTCTTTTCCACCACAAAGATGGCTACTCTAGAGCCCTTTAGAAGATATAAGTTCTTTTCCTTTTTTTTCCTGGTCATCTTAAGAAGTAAACCTATTTTTAGTGGTATTGTTAGTTCAAAAGGTATACAATTTTATAACTCTTTGACCACAATTCCAGATTGTTCTCCAAAATGGTTGGATCAGTCACAATTCCACCAACAATGTATTAGTATCCTCATTATTCCACATTCCCTCCAACACTTATTTCCATTTATAGTTGAGGAAACGGAGGCAGAAACTATGGCTTACCAAGGACCACAAAACTATTTTCTAAGGCCAGATTTTAATTTGGGTCTTCCTAACTCCAGGTACATTGTTCTATACACTTCATCATCCAGTTGCCTTGAGCTTTTATTAAATATTTACTATGTACCAGAGACTATACTAACATTGGAGATACAAAAATGGGCAAAAACCTTGGTTCCTCAAAAGAATTCCTCCAGGAGTTAATATCCTAATGGAAGAACAATATGCAACTGATTACATATATACGAGATACATAAAGTGTAATTGTAAGGTAATATCAAGGGAAGGCACTTGAAGTAGGGAGGGACCAGAAAAGGCCTGCTATAGAAGGTGGGATTTGTACTGAATCCTGAAGGAAGCCAAGGTAACTAGGATGCAGAGGTGAATAAAGGGTACATCTCAGGTATGGAAGCCAGCCAGTGAAAAGGCCAGAGGAAAGAGACAAAATGTGCTAAGTTAGTGTTGCTAGGTAGTAGAGGAAGTGGAGGGGAGGACTGAGAAGGTAGGATGGGATCAAATGATGAAAGGCTTCAAAAATCAAAGAATTTTACATTTCATCCTGGAGATAGACAGTCTCACTGTTCCACAGATGTCCACTTAAAATTATTTTTAAGTAATGTGAATTTGTCCCCAGACATGGGGAAGAGACATAGGTAGCATAATAATTAAAATTAAATTATGAGGCTGTTAGTAGCTTTAGTAGTTTTATTACATCAAAGTAGAGATATCAATGAGAAAGAAAAGTAGGAAAGAGGTAGAGAGTTGCCTAGCCTACCACCCTATGAGCCATTCTGATGGAACCCAGCTCACCACCAACAGGGTTCCAGTCTCCAGTCAGAAGTTTGTGAGAGTCCCTTCAGCAAGAGCCACCAGTGCCAGAGCCAGAGAGAGAATGTATTCCAGACCTTCAGTCTTACATTTATAGGCAGGCTTCTCCACCCACTAGCTCTCCCCCAGTACATCTTCAGGAACCAATCATAGTTCCTTAATTTGTCTAGCATAACCCAGGGGGGCAGTGTTTGTGGGGTCAATTTCCTGTGTTGGTTTCAACTTCCTTTCACTATGGGCTTGTGTATCCTTGCATATCTCAATGGTAAAGGACCTCCAGGTCCCTGATTGATTAAATTAAAACAAAGGGAGATGAATTCCCTCTTCACAGTAGACAGGAAGCTGTCTATAAATCCACCTATGGAAAGAGGGGGTCATCTAAGGGTAGAGGAGAAGGGGAATAGAAATGGACACACACAGGAGAGGTCTCACAGGTGAAGGCTGACATATAGTATTGGGACAGAAGACAGACAGGTAGTGCCAGACACTTGGGCAAGTAAATGGAAAGGGGCAAAGATTTCCTCTTTCAAGTTGGAGGTCTCAAGCCAAGCCATGGTGGCCTCCTCTCTGCATGTTTGTTCCTCTGCTTTCACATGGGGGTGGGGGTGGGGGTGGCCACAGAAAGTCTGGCCTTTAAGTGAGGGGCAGGAATATAGAAAGAGAATGTAATACTGTGCACCACTGTGGTTTGCTGAATTGAGGGTGTTGTGGTCAGACCTGTTCTTAAGGAAGATTAATTTTTTTCTTTGAAATTTTCTGTTTATTTTTTAAAAGCACAATGATATTTCATGATATTTACATATTATAATTTGTTTCAGTATTACCCAATAGGAACACATCTCCTTAGTTTCCAGTGTTTTTGTTCAATTTTTTTTTGGAAAATTTTATTTAGTCAATTTAGAACATTATTCCTTGGTTACAAGAATTATATTCTTTCCCTCCCTCTCTTCCCCCTACCCCTTCCCTTAGTTGATGAGCAATTCCAATATGTCCTTGATCAGAACTTATTTCCATATTGTTGATGTTTGCACTAGGATGATTATTTAGAGTCTATATCATCAATCATATCCCCCTCGACCCATGTAATCAAGCATTTGAGACACATTTAAAATGACCTGAAATTCTCCCTCTGGACCTATTTCATCTAAGAAGCAGGCCTACAGGAGACCTACACATCTCACCATTTGAGATGCTTTTTGGACATCCACCTATACAGGCTAAGCCTTTCTCCCCTGCATATATAGGACTTCCCCCTGCATATACATCACTATTAGGGGGAGACACTACAATTGCTTCCTATATACAGGAATTATAGCACAAACTGCATGAACTCCATGAATCCGGAGCTGCAGTACAAGCCGGATCACTTTTTACTTCATGACCTGAACCAAGGAGACAAGGTGTATATTAAGAATTTCCACCATACTGGAGCAACTCAGCCTTCCTGGGGAGAGCCATTCCAAATATTGTTAACTACTCCAATATTTATAAAGATTGGAGAAAAGGACTCTTGGATTCATTGCTCACATGTAAAAAGGGTATCTAATGTTCAGACTGATTGGCTGTATCCTATCACATGCATTGGAGATAATAAACCATTGACAAGTGGATGCTGTTTTTCAAGAACACATTGAATTCCTGATTTTTTCTTTCTTTTCCCCCTTATTTTTATTATTGCTTTTCTTTTATTTTGATTAGAATATTTGATTTTCCCCCCCTTTTTCTCATTTCTTGTACTAAAGGTACATACAATTAATTTTATTTTTCTGCAGTAATGTAAGTTATATATATATATACTTGCTATAATATCAATGCATACCCAAAAGCTTTAAACTGTGGGAACCTGTCATTTATTGATAAAATGTTATAGGACTGTGATTAATGTTTGTGTCTGATTCTAGGAAATGGGATAAAAACAAGGAGAACAGACTTAACCTGGATAGTGCCAAAAAGAGCATACAGGAAAAACTAGTGTGAGACTCGAGGTTGCGACGTTTGACATATGTTAAGTCATAGGACTTCCTTGTATCTACACTCTTTGTGAAATACTCAGACAAGTACCAAAGTTTGATTATCATCCTGGCTCCCTATATCCCTGAGAATGACAAAAATCAGACCAGGGAATGACACTTCCCTATCAAAATAAAATTCTAGTTCTTTTTCTTCTTATAGTATGGCAACTACCTGTAGTCTTGGCTGCAAATGGTAAGTGAAATATTACTGCATTCTGACCTTGTGGGATAGACTTGTGGGATAGAAATTACTTTAAATTGGACCTGTACAAGGGCCTATTATGAATTTATTCTTGGTTGCTCAACATTTTATATACATAGATTTTGAATCTGATTTTGAATTTTTTTCTTTTTCCCCAAAGTTTAATTTTCTTCAATTTTTTCTTTATATTTTTGGTTGTTTTTCTCTTATTTTGATACTTAACTCATACACCCCCATAACTCAACCATGCATCCTGAGCTGAACTGGGTGTTTCTTAACATAATAAAAATAAAAATCCAAGATTTTGAAGTTTTTTTTGAGAAAGACCTTCAAGGAAAGAAGCTTGCTAACTCCTAAATCCAGAGAATGAACTGTTGCAGAAAGATGCCAGAAAACCTACACTACATCAAGAAGATCCAGAACGAATTTTCGGTGTAGTTAATTGAACTGAAGTTTGGACACTTATTTGACTGTAGGTATACTCCTAAGCCAAAGGGGGACTTTCCTCTGATTGGTTTTTGTTAATGTGCCCAGCAAACATTGGTTTTGCTGTATGTCTTTCTTCTATTTTCCTCTTCTATCTAACTATTGTAATTTCCTCTTAGAAGGTGAAATTATGTATGCACCTGCAGTTAGAAAATTTGAAGGTGAAGGATGATTATGTTTAGTGATCAATTGGGGAGACTAGTCTCCCAATCATCATCAGGGGGGATTGTGAACTTTAGATTACTCCATCATACTTAGTCTAACAAAATCAGGAATGTCTACACCCATACTTAAATATTAAGTATCTAGGATGATGGCTTATGATAAACATGTGCTAGCAAATGACAAATCAGAAACAGCTGACAGATCCCTGGGCTGTCCTAAGTCAAGCTTAAGCTACCATTGGTACAGGTGAGACACAGGAAAGTTATGTAAAACCATCTATATATTTTGCGTCACTTCCTCTCTCCAGGCTCTTTTGCGGTGGAGGGGTGGCTGGCAGCAGCTTGCTGAGCTTCTTGGCATCTTAGCGTGGCTGCAGCTATTGTCCGGTTTCGCGGTGAGTTTCCCTTGATACCATACTGGAGGAAGCTTAGTAACCTAGTTCAGGTGAGGTTTCTCTGAGCTCTCTTGGAGTTTAGGCTGATTTTTCCTCCTTTATCTTTCAAACACTATCCACTTAGAAGCCTCTACTCTTCTTCAGAAACATTGTGGTGGAGGACTTTGAATTCCCCCTGGCATAGGCCAGGTGGGTGAAATCCTATACCCTCCTTCTCTCTTCTCCTTGAGTTCTTCCCTCTATATTGATTAAACCACCATAGATTTCCAAACTGATTTGGGTATTTTATTTGGGATATCCCCTGGCGACCAAAAATCAAACTTAGATCAGGTCACGACCCTAAATTATCCTTACATTCTTCTGTGTTTCTACTCCCACAGTTTTTCCTCTGAATGTAAATAGTGTTCTTTCTCATAAATCCCTCCAGGTTGTTTAGGATCACTGCATTGCCACTAATGGAGAAGTCCATTACATTCAATTGTGCCATAGTGTTTCAGTCTCTGTGTATAATGTTCTCCTGGTTCTGCTCCTTTCACTCTGCATCAATTCTTAGAGGTCATTCCAGTTCACATTGAATTCCTCCAGTTCATTGTTTCTTTGAGCACAATTGTATTCCATCACCAATATATACCACAATTTGTTCAGCCACTCCCCAATTGAAGGGCATCCCCTCATTTTCCAATTTTTTGCTACCACAAAGAGCACAGCTATGAATATTCTTGTACAGGTCTTTTTTAAGGAAGATTAATTTGATGGATTGCCTGGAGAGGGGAGAGACTTGAGGCAGGAGAACCAACTAGAAAGTCATCAAAATAGTCTAGGTACAAGGCGATAAGGGTCTGGACCAAGGTGGTGGTGGTATCAGAGGTGAGATCAAGACATATGGGAGATGTTAGCTACAAAAGTAAAAATGACAGGATATGGGGAGGCAGAGTCAAGATAGCAGAGTGAGAACTAGCAGTTTTAACTTAGTTTCTTTATGTCCTCCATTATATTGACCAACAAAGGGTACCAGATTGAATTCTGATCTAGAAAGCTACAGTGAGTCATTTTTTTAGCCTAGGGCAGCTTAGGAAGATGGGAGGAAGGGTTTTCAGATATTGCAGTGGAGACAGGCCAGAAGCACAGCACAGTAGCAATATCTGCACCATAATAGGCAAAGAAGTGTCAGTAGTCTGTGGCAGCAATATCAGTGACAAAGAGCATCCAGGTGCCCAAGAACCTTAAGGAGGCTGGATCCCTAGGCATAAAGAGACACCAGGGAACCCCTATACTGCACTGGGAGTAGGATTGGGTGCTGTCTATCATCCAATATACAGCCCTAAGTCACAGTCCCAGGTTGGATAGGAGTTGTTGTGATCTTGAGGGAGCAAGGGCCATATCTCTACTAACAAGGAAAAAGTTTTAGAAACATAGCTATGTAGTTAGGAGCCTAAGAATAGGGGCTTGAATGAAAGGGGGATTCAGTTTTAACCTTTAGTTCCATATGTAAACCTACAATAGAAGAAAACCATTCAAGAGACCAAACAAAACCAAGAAGTAGCCAACAAGTCAGTCAATCTGAACCCATAGAACCTCCCAGAGATTGACTAAGTTCAGTACTAATCTATTGAAAATCAACCACACATAAGCCAAACCAGGCATAAAAGAGGCCGGAAATTTACAGACCAGGAAGATAGTGAACAGATTTCTCATATTACATCATTTTGGAAGTATTGAAAATTTACAGGCTTCTAGACTGAGCTGTCAAAGCAGCAGGACGTAAAAAGACTCAAGACAGAAATTACTTCAGTAATGAGCAGAGTGTAACACTGGCATAAAGTCTAAAGTCCAGAAATGAGCTGGAAAAATAAACAAATAACAAGAAAAGAACCTGACCATAAAAATCTACTAAGGGTCCAGGAAAGTTTAAAACACAAACATATAAGAAAACAATGGCTTGAAAAGATCTGTAAGCAATGTTTCAAAGAAAAATGCAAATTGAATACAAGACCAACAAGAGTTCTTAGAAACATTAAAGATATTAAAAAGCAAAAATTAAAATGAAAGATTAAAAAAAATAAATACAGTGGGGAACAAACTAGTAAAGAAAATGGAAGCTATTCAAGAAAATCATGAAAAGAAAATTAATAGCTTGGTAAAAGGTACAATTTAAAAAAAGAAAACTCCTTAAAAATGAGAATTGACTTGATGATAAAAGAAATGCTTATTGAAAAAAATACTTTTTTAAAAACTAAAATTGGCCAAGTGGAAGCTAATGACTCTATGAGACATTAAACACCCCCCCAACAAAACAAAGTCAAAAGAATGAGAAAATAGAAAATGTAAAATATATCATAAGAAAAACAACTAAACCAGAAAATAGATTGAAGAGAGATGATTTAACAGTGATTGGACTACATGAAAGCTATGATCAATAAAAGATCCTAGACCTCATATTTTTAAAAATTATAAAGAAAATTACCCAGATATCTTAGAACCAGAGGGCAAAGTAGAATTGATAGGCTCTAACCAGCCCTTTTATACTGTTGCATTCTGGTTTCTAATCCATTCTATTTGCTTCCATTTTATGGATCAGTCCATTCCAATCCCTTTCACAGTTATAATTACTATTTATTTTCCTCCATCCTATTTTCTTCTATTTATCTTTCTCTATCTCTTTTTATTCTGTGTTTCCTCTAAAGTCTGTTTTGCTTCTGACTCTTGCCTTTTTTTACCTGTCTTCCCTTTTATCATCCACTTGTTGGGTGTGTTGTGAGAAAGATCCTTTCAAATCTGAAATTTTGTCCTTTTTCAACTGAACAGAATGGTCAATTTGACAGTGCTATGTAATTGCCGAATGATAATTTAAAGACCATATTTAGTTCTCAAAATCAGGCAGCCCATTTACAAACATTAATAGTAGGGCTTAAAGAACTCACATGCAAATAAAATTTATTATCATTGTTGTTATTGTTCAGTCATTTCAGTCATGTCCGACTCTTCGTGACCCTGTTGGGGTTTTCTTGGCAAAGATACTAGAGTTGTTTGCCATTTCTTTATCCAATCAAAATGTTGTCTGCATCCTATGATGGATGAGAGAACAATGACAAGAACATTCAAAAATTGAAATATAAACCAAAGAAATGGAAATAAGTGGAAGTTAAATGTTCTTATACTATTCAATGGATTGGTCAAAGTTAAAATCATAGAAGCAGCAAATAGTTATAGAAAGAGAATAGTAACAGTGAGATAATCAATAAATATACATTTATTAAACATTTACTATGTGTAAATGGCACCTGAACTAGAAACTAAGGATACCAACTCACAAATGAAATGGTCAAGGAAGGTTTTTTCATACAGTTTGCAATATATATATAACTTACCAAAAAATGTGGAAGGTATATAAAATAATTCTTAAAGGAAAATTTAGATATCTGAATGCCTATATTCACAGAAGATAAAAAGAGGAGGGATCCTGTAATTAAAAGTATTAGAAAATATTAAAAATCCCAAAACAAAACATAGATAAAAGATGAAAAATTTTAAACCAAGAAGAAATTAGTACAACAAAAAACCATTAAATAAATAAGCAAAATAAATCTGGGTTTTGAAAAAATGAACAAAATTAATAAAACATTAATTTGACAGATATACAGAGAACAAATTACAAGATAAAATGAATAGAGACACAATACAAGAAAAAGTTATCAAAAATTACTATGTTTAGTTGGTTGCCAACAAAATAAAAAACCTACAGGAACTTAATTTGAATACCCAAGTTAACAAAAAAAAAAAAGCAATAAAGGACCTAAATAATCAGATTCCCGAGAGAGAAATCATGCAAGCTATAAATGAACTCCAAAAGGAAAAATGTTCCAGCCCACAAGGATTTATAATGGGATTCTGTACAATATTTAAAGAGCAAATCACTCTTCTACTACATAAAGGCTTCTCAAAAATAGGGGGCAGAAGGGTAGGGGAAGGAGAAATAATCAAATTCCTGTGAAGGAAATAGGATTCAAATGCTCAAACCAGGAGTTTAAAACAGAGAAACTGATTTAGATAAATATTACCAATAAGTATGCAAATATTAAATAAAATAGAATCAAAGAGACTGTAGCAATCTACCTAAAATATGAATTAATCTTGCTACAGATGAACAATTCATCTGAAGCAAAATTAATTCTTGCCAAGAATGCAAAAATAGTTCAACATTAGAAAATTAGTAGAAGGGCTGATTATATTAATGACAAAACTACAGACATGCTCAATTATCATAATTATCTCTTTTTTGGGGGTCCAATTCTGTGATTTCTCTGGTATCAGAAAATCTTTGTAAACCCCATTTCCAATGCAATCTGGTAACTATCCTACAATAAACAGTCTAAAATTTTAAGATAACAAATAATAAAAATGAACTTTCTCTCTTTTATTTCCCCCCTCGCACTGGAAAATAAAAACAAAAACAAAAACAAAAAAACAAACAAAAATAAAGAGCCAAGCAAAATAAATTGTCACATTAGCCTTGTCCAATATATGTATATATCTCCTTCAAGACCCTTAATAATCAGGCCTTTAGAGTCCTGGTTAATCATCATGTTGATTAGGGTTCTCAAGTCTTTCAAATACAATTAACAATCTTAGAGAATTGTTGAGTCACTAAATTAAATAAATGACTTGCCTAGGGCCATGCAGTGAGTTTGCATCAAAAGCAGGTTTTATACTGGGATTTTCCAAACTCTGTATCTTACTTTCTATTTACTTACACTAGGCTTCCTCTCAATTTTATCAATGATAGAGAAAAATCTCTTAAAATAAGTTACAGCATTTATTTATGTTAAAATGTTTAAAAAACACCCTAAGCCATAGGAACAAATAAATATTTCCTAAATATGACCAAAGACATTTATATAAACCCCAAGCTAACATTATTTGTAATGAAGAAAAAAGTGAAAGTTTTGCCAACATTTATAGTGATGTTACAAGGATGACCAATGTCTGCACTTTTTTTTGACATAATACTAGAAGGGCTAGCTATAGACGTAACACCACACACACACACACACACACATACAAATATTAAGGGAATAAATATTAGCAAAGAGAAAAAAATCTCTTTACATATAATGTGGTGTCTTACTTTAAAAATCTGAGGACTTTAACAAAAAGTTGATTGAAATACTAACTTCCATTAAGTAGCAGGATGTAAAAGTAAATCCATAGCAATCACCAGCCTTTCAATATAATGACAGATCGAAGGAAGAACTTGAAAGAGATACTCTATTTAAGCAATGAAATTGCATGGATTATTTGAATTTTGACTTATCAAAACACAAAGTAAATATATAAATACAATTGCAAAATAATTTCCACAGAAATAAAGAAAAACCTAAATAATTGGATAGATATTTATGGCTAGGGAATACCAAAATTTTCAAAATTATAGTTCTGCCAAAATTAATGTAGAGATTTAACACCATCCTAATCAAATCACTAAGTGGATATTTGATAAAATTAGATAAATAATACAACTCATATGGAATAACAAAAGACCAAGAATATGATGGGAATAATGAAAAGACTAGGAATAGCATGACAATATTTCAAGATATATTTATGAGGTCTGACTCTCTTATTGGATAAAAACAAAATAAATCAGTGGGATAAACTAAATAAGACTTAGAAGCAAAAAGGTATTACCCTACAGAGTTTAACAAACCCAGTATATCAACCACAGGAAAAGAGTATCTCTAGTTAACAAAATAGTTATAAAAACTGAAAAGCAGTTTGGCACAAAATAAATTTAGACTCACACCTACTATTAAATTCCAAAAAGAATTCTAAATGATTGATTATTTTAAAATAAAAGCTCACCCTGTAAAAAATTAGAAAAGAATAGAAAGTTATAGCTTTCACAAATGAGTATAAAAAGATGCATAACCAAAAAGAGGATAGAGATGATAATTTTGAAAGAAGCTATTTTAGTTATATAAAATTAAGAAACTTCTACACCAGAAAAAAATAGCAACTTAGCTAAAATTAAAGAGAAGATTTATGTTGGGATTTTTTTCCAGTTAACATCTCAGTTTAAAAATCTGACATCTAAAAGCATTAAGAAACTGAAATTCGCACATTTGAGATGAATTACCCCCCAAAGGTTAGTGATCAAATGATGAATAAAAATTTCACAAAAATCTGTCAACAACCATTTGAAAACTTGTTTAAAAATCACTAATCAAGGAAATGCAAATTAAGGCAATTTGACAGAACACCTCCTAGTTGTCAAATTGGCAAAGGCAGTAAAGATTCATTATTTAAGGGGGTGGGAAAAAGGTGGACACAAATCCACCAGTTCCATAATTACAATATTGTAGCTATTCTGGGAAAAGATTTGGAATTAAGCAAGAAAAAAATATTAACTTGTTCATACCCTTTCACTCAATACTGTTGCTGGATTTACACTCCCAAAGAAGTTAATGGAAAAAAAAAATAAAGGACAAAAATAATCCTGGGGATATTATATGTAGCAATAGCAACAAAGTCTGGAAACAAAATATGTGCCTTGCCTAATGATTAGAATGGCTCAACAAATTATGGTATGTGAAAATAACGGAAAGTTATTTTACTGTAAGGAATGATGAATATGAAGATTTTGGAGAGAAAAAATAGGAAGATGTGCATGAAATGATGCAACATGAAAAAAAAGTGCCAAAAATATACAATGTATTGAACAATGTAAATAAAGACAAAACTAAAATGTCAACATAACACAGGTCAAAGACAATGGAAGATGAAAGTGAAGGATTTTTCCTTTTGTTAACATGAAAGAGGCAAATGACATGTACTCTGTTTCAATCATTGATACAATTCTGATTTAATTGTTTAGAGGTCTATACTTTGTGGTGGAAGGAGTTGTTTGAATGTTTGTTTAGTAGTGTCTTGTGTCAAAAAAAAAGAATCAATAAAAATAGATTAAAAAAACATGCTTATGAAGAACGGATCATTCAATCTGCAAACAAGTATTTATTAACCACTTATGTACCAGAAACTTTATTAAATGCAGGGTATATAAAAGAAAGTGGATGCTAGGTGGTGCCTGAAGTTCAAATCTCACCTCAGACACTTACTAGCTGTGTAACTTTGGGCAAGTGACTGTACCTTTTTAGCCTCAGTTTCCTCTTTTATAAAAAGAAGCAAAATGGTAAACCACTCCTGTATGTTTACCAAGAAAACCCCAAATAGGGTCATAAAGAGTTGGACATGAATGAAATAACTGAACAATAATAGCTTTTTAAAAAGAGACAAATATCTGACTTCAGCAACTTCACATTCTAATAGAAGAAGCAACTTGCAAGCAGCTTTGAACATATAAGATATATACTGAACAAAAGGGAGATAAACTCAGGGAAGCAATACTTGCTACAGAAGGTGGGGTTAGGGTGGAAGGAAATCTAGGAAAGACTTCATAAAGAAGGTAACATCTGATCTGAGTCTTGAAGAAAGATAAGAGAAGCCAGGAGGAAGATGGGAAGAGGAGGAGGAGGAGCATTCAAGGCATGGGAGGATATCCACTGAAAAGACAAGAGGAAGGAAGATGGAATGTACTGCAAAAAAAAAGTATGCTTTTTTAAAAAAAGGCTAGTGTAGCTGGATGTGTATGGACAGAAGTAAGGTCTTAGAAGACTAGAAAGGTAGCAAAGAGGTCAGGTTTTGAAGGGCTTTAAAAATCGTAATAGTTTTACTTTTGATCCTAGAGGTAATCAGGAGTTATTGAATTTTACTAAGTGTAGTTAGGGGAAGGGAAGAGATGTTTTGTTGTGATGATGTCTAATTCTTTGTGAACCCACTTGGGATTTTCTTGGCAAAGATACTAGAGTGATTTGTCATTTCATTCTCTAGTTCATTTAACAGATGAAGAAACTGAAGCAAAGTGACTCATCCAGGATCACAGAATTAGTAACTATGTGAGACTAGATTTGCATTCAGGAAGATGAGTCTTTTGATCTTGATCCAGCATTCTATCCACAGTGCCACCAACCTACCTCATGGGCTGATTAGACCTTTATAAAGATCCTCTTTGGCAGATGAGTGGAGGATAAACTGGAATGGGGAGAGACTTAATAGGGGGGAGATCAACCAGTAGGATCTTTCTTTTTTTTATTTATTTATTTATCTAAAAATATCATTTATTTTAAAAAATACTGTGTATTGGTTCTAAGGCAGAAGAGTGGTAAGGACTAGGCAATGGAAGTTAAGTGACTTGCCCTGGGTCACATAACTAGGAAGCATCTGAGGCCAGATTTGAACCCAGAATCTCCCATCTTTGGGCCTGACCCTCAATCCACTGAACCATCCAGCTGCCCCTACTAGAATATTTCAATAGTCCAGGTGGTAGAAGATAAGGACCTGAAACTGAGTGATAGCTGTATGAGTGGAAAGAAGGGAACATGTATGGGAGATGTTGTGAAAGTAGAAATGATACAACTCAGCAACAGGTTGTATTAAAGGGGTGAGTTTCAGTGAAGTGTGGAAGATGGGACTGACTAAGAAGAAAATGGTCTACTCAACAATAATTGGAAATGTGGGAAGAGGGAAGGTTTGGGAGGGGGGAATGATGGCTTCTATTTTGGACACATCAAGTCTGAGTTGCCTATCCAGTTCTATATGTCTCTTTTTTATTTTACTGTCTATATTTTGGTAAGTCAAGGAAGACACTTTAGTGTCCAGGTCGAGGGAGATTTGTACTAGTTATTCTTTGAAACTGACTGGTTGTCACAGTGGCTAGGAACAGGAACAGAGCCACAGGAACCAGACTACAGAATCCACCACTAAGGAAGGCATACAGTCAAAGAAGTGATGGAAGGTTCACTTCTTTCCAAATATGTTGGGATGTATCTTTAGACTTTATTCTTTAGACTTTTATTTGAATATCTGGATTCCAGGCAATAGTATTCAATTGAATGCCATTCAATCCTTGAATGTTCCTGGGGTGGCTTAAGGATATTTCTTAACTTCCTCCATTTTACACATGAAAAAACTTGGGCTCAGAAATAAAGAGAATTATTTATGGTCACATGGTGTAAATCTTAAAATTTCTTAGACTTATGAATGTTGGAAATTTCCCCATTGGGAAATTTCATACTGGAAAAAATTTCCTACTGATAGTAAGAACTCTATTGGAATGTGAAACCCCTTGGCATGGGAGGATCTTTCTCCTCCCTACTAAAGACTACTTTAGGACAGAAACCTTTTGCTAAACAATGGAAAGGGCTTTGACCTATGCTTAAGCATAGAACAGGAAGTTCTTTGAGTCATGATTGATTTTAGAATTGATACAATAGAGATACTTGGAATGACAGAACCAGGTCTTGGAAAATACAATCTCCATCCTACTTAGAATAACAGGATTTAGGAAGGGCTGCAGCAAGATCAAGATTTAATTATTTGAGAATATGACCTTCAACACACATGTGCAAAGCCACAGGCCTCTGGGCGGTCCTGGGTTAAACTAGAGCCACCATTGGCACAGGGGAGACATCAACAGTGATTGGTAGATGTGAGAACTGAGGGGAGGGAACTTAGATGGTTTCCTTAAAGACAGAGGGAGGAGAGTTTTTTGCGCTGAGAGGTTTTGCTCTGGGGAGGTTTTGTTCTGAGCGAGGTGGCTCTGAAGGAGGACTGAGGAGGTTGCTCTGTGGGAGGACCAGGAGAGAAGGCTGGCTCTGAAGGAGGAGAATTCTCTGGAAACATTTCTTGAAAGGAGGCTCTCTTGAAAGTGGAGCCTGATGTTGGCATGAGAAGCCTTACTTTAGAGAGATCTTGGGTGAGTGATAAAACCAACTGACTGATTTATTCATTCTTATTCCTTTCTTACTTTCTCTCTTTTTCTATTGATTAATCAGTGTATTATAAATTAAATTTCTCTATAAAACCCAGTTGGCTTGGGCATATTCATAAATTGGGAATATATTCCCTGGCAACTATCTTTATATTTATATAAAACCAAGACACAGTAGAAAACATATTTCAGCGGTCATAATTGATATATATATATATATATATTTCCCTTGCTCCCAAACATTTTAATTATCACAATGGATATAAAAAAGAACCTGGCCTGAATTTGGGTTTTCTGGGCCCAAATTCAGGATTTTTTTCTTTATATTCCACCTCTACTCTTAGCTGTCATAGTCATCATTGTTGTTGTTTGCCCTTCATTTTCAAAGAGGACCAATGATATCACTCATCTCCTGAGCCTGGAGCAAAGGGAATAAAGGAGGGTGATTATGGGATCATAACCTAAAAGGGACTCCAGTAGCCTAAAGACCATCTAGTCCATCAGTTTGAGATGATTTGAAGCATTCAATTGGAGAATGGAAGGAACTCACAACAGATGATATCAATCATTTCAATGAAGAAAGAGAAGTTCTCTTCTGAGAAGGAGAATGGAGGGTGGTAGCTATAATGGGTTTGAGAATAGAAGGTTTGGATTAGGAAATATGGGAAGTGTGATAGACAGTCAGGAAAGAGGGAAAAGATCACTGAAAGTCCAGATTAGATACAAGATCTGGAGTGAGCCCAGTCAGCTCAGTTGGATGATCTCTTCCATCCACATTCAGCAGCAGTGAAATGGAATCAGAGAAAGTGGGTAGGGACACTAATGTGGGACTGAGATTTGGAAAGATCAAGTGGTGAAAGAAAAATGGGATGATGACTTTATAGGTAGAGAGCAATGTAAATTGGATCTAATTAACTAGAGGACCAAGACTTTGAAGAGAGGAGAGTGAAATCAGAACAGTGGGAACAGAAGCAAATGTATCCTGCCTCCTCCTGCCTCATTCACAAATCTTTATTGAGTAGCTATATGTGTTCTGCACTGTTTTGGGCACTTTGGGAGATACAGCAGAGGTAGACAAACTTGGCAGACTTGACGGTTCTGCTCTTGGGGGATTGGACTGGAGCATTTGGGATCATATGTCAGCCTTCCTCTGACTTCCTCTTGGACTCTTTGCAGGCTATAGAGTTCTGTGGAACTACTTTGGAGAGCTCCACTATTAGATTTGCTCTATCATGAAGAAGGTCAGGGAGTGCATGGGAACAGACATGAATAAGACCAGCAAAGGAGAAAGACATAAGGGAAAGCCAGGGAAAGATAACATTCCAGGGAGATGCTGTTTCAGATCCCCTGGAAAAGTTTGTGCACAAGACCTTCATGTCCTCAATTTTAAATGCCCCTGGGAGGGCATGGCACATGGAGTAGTTGCGGAGGCAGTGATGGGGAGATGAGAAAAATTCAAGGGAATCCTTGCACATTATGCATAAAGAGGCATGTATTCATTCCATATCTGTTGTGCTGTGAAAGGGTAGGAACACCTGCAGTGTTCCTAGACTGTTAAGTGGGGTGTGTGTGTGTGTGTGTGTGTGTGTGTGTGTGTGTGTGTGTGTGTATGCACACGTGCTTTTGGATGGGAGGGGGTAAATATAGAAGAAGAAAAGTTCCGGGGAACAAATAGCTATAGCCTACTTAGAATTAAGAAGAGATAGACAGACAGACAGAAAGACAGAGACAGAAGAGAGAGAAAGATTGGAAGAGAAAAGAGAGAAATTGAGAGAGAGAAGAGAGGGAGAGAAAGAGAGAAAAGAGAGAGAGATGAAGAGAGGAGAGAGAAAAAAGAAGAGAAAAGAAGAGAGAGAGAGAGAGAGAGAGAGAGAGAGAGAGAGAGAGAGAGAGAGAGAGAGAGAGAGAGAGAGAGAGAGAGAATATGTTATTGACTGTGGATGGAGGAGGTATTTGATCGTGCTGACTGTCATAGTAAAACAAATATACCAGTCTATGTGGTGTTGGAAAACCTTTGTAACTACTAAGATGAATTCACAGAAAAACAAGAATAACAACCATGTGTCACATACTGTTGGAAGGAAGGACACTAGTCATATATTATTCTAATGCAAATGCTGTTGCCCTCACACTCCATCCCTCTTGTCTGTGAAGATTTGATCAGCTTTAAAATAGTCAAGATTGAGGGTCAGGCAACACACAGGCCAGTAATCGCTAGCTGAATGACTTCACCAGGATGATATGGAGCTGAGGGTTTTTTAAATCTTCTTTATCATTTTCCTAGATGACTGGGAAATGTCCCATACTTTTATTTATATGGTTCATCTTTATGGAAGATTCTTATTAGAGACAGTCATCTCAGATGATGAGTTGATTCATCATTTTAGAACTGGAAAGGATATTAGAGGTCATCAAGTCCAATCCCCTCCTTTTACAGATGAGGAACGGAGTCCAAGAGAGGTTATGAAGCATGTCCACTGCCACACAGACTGAAATGAGATTTAAACCAGACATTCTTCATTTCAAGTTTACTTCTATTCATTAGTAGCAGGACCCAGTCAATTAACAAGGGTGGACAATAAGTGATCAATTGAAATTCTCATATTTAAGTACCAACAATCACCCCAGCAATATCACACACACAATGTGTGTGATAAACATCAAGAATGTTGAAAACATAGTTAGTTGACCTACCCAATGCCAATACAACCTTTCTGCATATCCCCTCTCCCTTTCAGATCCTTAAAAGTTCCATTTCCCTCTACTTTTCATCCAAACTTCTTTCAGCAATAAAATCCAGTAAATGTTAAGTATCTCTTATGTGTAAAACTCTCTGCTCTGTGTATAGGAAACAGGATAAAAATTAAGATAGTGCTTGATCATTAGAAACTTACATTCTGGGGGAATGGAGAGAAAGAGAGAGGACAGACAGACAGTCAAACAGAGAGAGACAGAGACAGAAAAGAGAGGCAGAGAGAGAAACTGAGACAAAGAAAGAGATTGAGAGATCATGAATATGTCAGTAAAAGGGTAAGTCACTGGATTCCCTATCCTAGAAATATACGCATTAAAAAAAAGCCTTACCTTCCATCTTAGAATCAATACTGTGTATTGTAGGAAGTGTCTGAGACCAAATTTGAATTCAGCATCAGGCTCCAGGGCTGGCTCTCAATTCACTGAGTCACCTAGCTGCCTATATTCACATTTTTTCTCATTTCTTATTATGGAATGAAAATCAAGCATCAGCCAACATTAGAAAAGTGATGTTATGGGAAATGACAAGAAAAATTTTGTCATAAATCTTGCTCCTCAGAAGATCCATTCAGGATTTTCACTTGCCCAACTTTGAGATCACCCATGGGTATAAGGAGTTCAGATAAGAAGCTAACTTTGTTTATGGGTGCATTTTGACTCAGTTTACCCAGGGAATGCTTCAGGAAAATAAACCTACTCTCTTTTTTCTTGATTTCCAAGATATCTGCCAAGGTTTTTTCCCCTATATCTCCAACCCCTATCTCTCTGTCTTCTATTCTCTCAAGGTGGTCATTTCTCAAGGCTCTGTCTTCAATTCTTTCTCTACATATTCTTTCTCTACATATTATTTTTATTATATTTCTCTACATATTATTTCTTTTGGTAATTCCATTCTTTCTTGTGGCTTCAGTCTTGAGAGCATGTGATGACTAAATCTACATTTCTAATCCAAAGTGCCTTTCTGAGTTCCAAACAGACATTTCCAACTTTAAATAGGACATATCCACCTATCTATTTCACCAGCATGGCAGACTCAACATGTCCAAATTTGCTCTGATTGTCTTTCTCTTATATGTCCTTCAAATTCTACTATGTCTGTATATCATAGAATTATGAGAATAATAATGATGAAGAAAAACATTTTATATAGAGCTTCAACATTTATTTATGAAGTGATTTATCTACTTTAAATCAATCGATCCTCACAATAGCCCTGGAGATGATGGGCACAGAGAACTTAGATACAGAGAGGTTAAGTAAATTGCCCAGGCTAAATGTACCTCATAAGGGTCTGAGGCAGGATTTAAAGTGAGGTCCTCCTCACTCCAACTCCATCGCTACATCCATTGCTCCTCTCAACAGGAAGAGTTAGTTTCAAGAGATAAGAGTTTGAGTGCTGGCTCTGATACTTCTTTGCTGTATGACTGTTGGCAAGTCATTAATCCCCAGGGAACCTCCTTGGGACTCAATTTTCTCAGCTATCCATTCAGGGAGTTAGATTAAGTGACTCATAAGACTTTCCAGCTCTACATCTCTGTGCCTATGCTTCTTTGAGCCTATGTTTCCTCATCTGTAAAACACAGTAAAGCTCGTTCTATTAACTTCACAGAGTTATGTGATAGAGAAGCAAAGACAACCCAGTGGGAAGCAAAGTTCATGACCATAGAGAGATGAGACTGATGTCTGGTTGACCAAGGAAGAATCTTCATTGTACATGGGAAAGAAATGGAGTCTCAGAGAATTGAAGTGAACAGTATGGTATTGTCCAGGGTCCCACACTTAGTATGAGTCAGAGCCAGATTTCAAACCCAGGACTCTTGGCTGCAATTTCTTAGTGCTTCTAGCTAAACTATGATGTTTCTCTACAACGACACTCATTCATAGCATTCTTTTTTTAAACCCTTGCCTTCTGTCTTAGAATCAATACTATGTATTGGTTCCAAGACAGAAAAGTGGTGAATGATAGGCAATGAGGGTCGAGGAACTTGCCTAGAGTCACAGAGCTAGAAAGTGTCTGAGATTAGATTTGAACCCAGAACCTCCCACCTCCAAACCGGGTTCTCTGTCCACTGAATCACCTGGCTTGTCCCCACTTATCCACCCACCCATAGCATTCTTTAAAAAAGGAAAAAACAGCTTAGCCTCTAACACTTACTATCTACTTAATGCTAGGCAATTGACTTAATCTGTCTGCCTCAGTCTCCTTAATTGTAAAATGATAATAAGACTGAGTGCAATAAAACTTGAAAAACACTTAGTGGAATGATTCCACACAGTAGGCATTTGAAATAAATAATTTTCCTTTCCCTTCTTCTTGTTCTTCAAATGAATTTCAAACACACATACACACACACAGAGTCTTTGGAATAGATTTGAGGATCTGATTTGTAAATAGGCACAGGAGCCATCTCCTACCTACCTTTGGCACTTAGTAACTGTGTGATCCTAGGCAAGTCACTTAACCTCAGTTTCTTTATCTGTAAAATAAGTCAGAGAGGCATCTCTTAACCCAAAGAGAATAGCAAATCAAAACAATTATTAGTTACAATCCGACAAAAACCAAAATCATTGTGAGAAGAGCTAGGTATATATAAACTGCAGCTCCAGGTTCTCCTCTAAAGGGCCTTCAGAAATGCCAAGCTGTCAGTTTCCTGACAGAGTATGGAAGTGAGAGATGCCCTGGTGATCTGTGTGATGCTTTCATCCACATGACTGTAGACCCTGAGGACATTCACACAGAGCCCTCTGCTCCACAATGCTTGTTGAGATGGATTGGCAGGGACAGGGCATTATCTTGGAGTTGACAATGATCCTACCACAAAGCTCCTAATGGTATTTACTTGCCTAGACTTGCAAAAATCAAACCTCATTTGAGTGGTTATTAATTAGGGTACATTTTTTAAATTTTTATTTTTGTCGTCATGCAAAACCCACTTCCATATTGGTCATTGTCATAGACAGACATTTAAACATGGGGACAGACACCAAGACTTATACATATAGACATATAGAAACACACAGAGACAAGAAGCCACATAAATAGATGTTTATAGACATAGACATGGTCTGTATCTACACAAGCAAAAGCAAGGTTTTCTAGCTATTCTGGAAACTGATCTTTTTTATATCATCGGAGGAACACAGGTTGAATTAACCCTAAGGTAGGGATGCTCTTGGGGATTTATGCATTGGCTTTCATATTATAATAGAAGGGAGAGAGAAGGGAATCAGCATTTATTAAGGCCTGCTATGTGCCAGACACTGAGTTATGTCCTCATGACAACCATTTTTACAGTTGAGGAAATTGAGGCAGATGATGGTTAAGTGACTTGCCCAGAGTCATATGCTAATAAGTATCTGAAACTAGATTTGAACTCATGTCTTCCCAATTTTGCATTAAGTATTCCATCCACCGTGCCACCTAACTGATCATAGGTTAAGAGGATAACTAACTGGTCCAACCCCTTCATTTTCCAGATGAAGAAACTGATGCCAGAGTAGATAACTAAGTGATACCTTAAAGTGTACATAGGGAAGAGGGAGAAATCCCAGGTGGGGAGAGGTCCAGTCAGCCAATGTGTAGAACTGGTCATGACTGGGAATCTTTTCCATTGTCTGTCCCTCATTCTGGATGTCATTTAGCCTAGAGAATGCACCAGGTACTGGCAGGGAAGGAGATGAGAGTGATCTTTGAATAACAGCAGGGATTTGCCCCCCTCTTTGTTGTGCATCCAAGTTGTAATTATGGAGCCAGGGAAGAGTGATTCTACCTCAGGCACTAGAGTGTGTTAACTTAAGAGAAAGGGCATTCATACTATCCATATATACACTATCCATCTACCGTATCTTATTTTATCCGTCTATCCTTCCCTCCCTCCATTCATCCCTCTATCTATCCATCCATCCAACCATCTATCTATCTACCTATCTATCTATCTATCTGTCTGTCTGTCTGTCTGTCTGTCTGTCTGTCCATCCACCCATCTGTCCATCCATCCATCCATCTATCTATCTAT
This sequence comes from Monodelphis domestica, assembly GCF_027887165.1. Taxonomy (NCBI): domain Eukaryota; kingdom Metazoa; phylum Chordata; class Mammalia; order Didelphimorphia; family Didelphidae; genus Monodelphis; species Monodelphis domestica. The sequence goes on along the minus strand of NC_077230.1, from coordinate 102,072,439 downwards.
CTATCTATCTATCTATCTATCTATCTATCTATCTATCTATCTATCTATCTGTCTGTCTGTCTGTCTGTCTGTCTGTCTTTCTGTCTGTCTATCTGTCTAGAAGGCAGTAGGTGTTTCTGGGTGCTACCTAAAAAAGGTAAAATCAATGCAATTCAATTTAGCATATCATCGACTTCAGTTTTCATAGTGAATTCAGGTTTGAAAGTGCTTTCCCCACCCATGGGACAGCTAGGTAACTCAGGGGATGGAGTACTGGGGCCTGGAGTCAGGAAGACCTGAGTTCAAACTTGACCTCAGATACATACTAGCTGTGTGACCCTGGACAAGTTACTTAATACTGTTTGCTTCAGTTTCCTCATCTGTACAATGATTTGGAGAAGGAAGAGGTAAACCTTTGCCAAAAAAAAACAACATCCCAGTTAGCAACATGAAGTGTCAGACAAGACTGAAACAGTTAAACAACAACAAAACAGAATTCCTGACTAAAACCCAATGATGAGAAAATCCATCTTAACAAAAAAGGAACTTGAATCTCAGACTGGTGAAGGGACTTCCACAGGCGAGTTTCCCTGAATGAAGGCTTCTAACATCCAATACAGTATTTTCTGCTTTATTAACCAGTGATAAGGAGAAGGGAAATAGAGAGGAAGAAGAGAAGGGGATGGAGAGAGAAAGGAGAAAGTAAAGGGTAATAGGGGGAGGCAGAGGGGGAGGAGGCAGCTAGGTGGCACACTGAATAATACATAGGACTGAGTACATATCTGACCTCAGACAGTTACAATTGGCTGTGCAATCGTATGACCCTGGGCAAATCACTTAACCTAATTTGCCTCAGTATCCTCATGAACTGGAGAAGAAAATGCCAAATGGAGTCACCAAGGATTTCAGACATGATTAAAAAAACAACTAAACACCAAAGTAGTAGTAATAGTGGTGGCGATGAGTGGTAGTATTAGTAATAGTATTAATATAATAATAACTAGCATTTCTATGGCATATTCCTCTTTGGAAACGGCTTTACATATATTATTTGACTTTTTAAAATAGTTGATATTACAACAATCAAAATTACTTACCCAGTCATACCACTAGTTAGTGTATGAGTAAGGATTTGAACTTGGGTCTTCCTAATGCCAGCACTTCATCTACTGTACCACTTATCTGCATATAGTCACCAAAGTGACTAATTTTAGAACTTAAAGGGAACCTAGAGATTATCCTTTCCAGTTTTTTACATCTGCTAGTTCAGGAACTGGCATGGATCTGGTACAAATTTTTACTATTCTATAAAATTTTTATGACCAAAGTTCCTTACTTCTTAAAACATGTAAACTAAACTCAATCTTCTTTCTCCTCTTTTATCCTAAGCTGCTAAAAACCACCATAGTAAGGTCACAAAGAACAATGTGGCACGAAGTACAGAATTAGAATTTAGATATTTTTCATAGTTTAGAATGGATCATAAATACTGACATAGCCCAACCCAATCACTTTCAGATAATGATATAAAGCTCAAAAAGGGAAACCAAATGAAGGCCACACAACTAGTGGCAAACTCAATACTGAAATCAAATAGACACTACTATTGATTCTGGAAAAGGGTTGACCTATGACTGCACTTACTATCTCTGTGAATTCCCAAACCTAATCACCCTTCCCTAAGCACCCTCCCCCTTCATATTTTGGCTCTTCCTAATTAAATTGTAAAGTCCTAGAGGACAGAGATTGTCCCTCTTTGTGGTCCCAGCTTATCCTCCTGTCAGGGCACAGTTTCTGCTGCATAATAATTACTTGATAAATGCTTTCCATCCATCCATCCATCCATCCATCCATCCATCCATCCATCCATCCATCCATCTATCCATCCATCCATCTGTCCATCCATCTGTCCATCCATCCATTAATCCATTCCATGAGGATTTGAACTCATATCCAGACTTCTAATTCAATGATCCTACATCTGTACCAAGTATTGGTTGAGCTCTGTTCTATAATGAGCCCTATATGATAACATTGAAGGGAACAGAACAGAAAAAGAGTCAGTCTTTGGGAAGAAAATAGTTATACATTTGAAAAAACTAGAAATTTTTGCAAGACAGCATAGACTCAAAGACTAATAAATATAATTACAAGCAAATACCATGAAAGGTCAGAAAAGAAAGAAACTTGTGTGGGCTAGCATTTTCAAGTGAGATTTCCTAGATTTTGTGGACCTTGAGCTAGGTCCTAAAGGGTAAATAGCTTTTGGAGGAAAGGAAAGTGAAAACCAGGCATGGACACCCAACATGAGCATACCAGTGGGAATTGATTTGAAGTTAGAATATCTGGATTTGAAACCTCAACTAGTTACTAGCTATGTGACCTTGGAAAAGGCACTGGCCAATCTGGTCTGTAGCTTTTCCATTTGTACAATGAGAGGGTTCAAACTAGATAATCTCCAAGATTTCTTCTAGCACTATCCTATGATCCTATGAATGATCATTTAGAGTGATCTGATCAAATCTAAAATCCCAAATTCATCTATCCAACCATTCTGGAGGGCAATTTGGAACTATACCCAAAGGGCGATTAAAGACTGTCTGCCCTTTGATCCAGCCATAGCACTGCTGGGTTTGTACCCCAAAGAGATAATAAGGAAAAAGACTTGTACAAGAATATTCATAGCTGCACTCTTTGTGGTGGCCAAAAATTGGAAAATGAGGGGATGCCCTTCAGTTGGGGAATGGCTGAATAAATTGTGGTATATGTTGGTGATGGAATACTATTGTGCTCAAAGGAATAATAAAGTGTAGGAATTCCATGTGAACTGGAACAACCTCTGGGAAGTGATAGAGAGTGAAAGGAGCAAAACTGGGAGAACATTGTACACAGAGACTGATACACTATGGTACAATTGAATGTAATGGACTTCTCCATTAGTGGCAATGCAGTGATCCTGAACAACTTGGAGGGATCTATGAAAAAAAACCACTTTCCACATTCAGAGGAAAAACTGTGGGAGTAAAAACACCAAAGAAAAACAACTTCTTGATTACATGGGTCGAGGGGATATGATTGGGGATGTAGACTAAATGAACATCCTAGTGCAAACTTCAACAACATGGAAATAGGTTCTGATCAAGGACACAAGTAATACCCAATGAAATTGAGCAAAAAATGGATGACCATTTACATATGGGTATGAATTCAGAGAAAAGACTAGCTCATCTGGATTGGAGGGATTTGTGGATTTGTATCAAGGAAGGGGAGAGAGCAGGAAGTAAAGAATGTGAGAGGACTTCAATGTGAAGAGTTTCAATTTGATCTGTTCTGTAGTCGTGAGCCATTCTAGGTTCTTGAGCAAAGGAGTGACATAATTTAAGCAGGATTGCAATATTTAGGAGAATGAGCATTATCTGGCCAACTGAAAACTAGTCTTTATTCCAATGGAAACTAAAGCTGAGCTTTGATCACAAAACACTCGCTAGCACATGCAGAATTTCACTCACACACTTTTATTCACATTCACATGCTCTTGAGTCCACTAAGAGTTTACCAGAGTCGGGGTAAAAATCAAGTTGACTTATCAGTGCCCTGTTCAGCTCTTGGCAGGGACACCTCCTTTCTTGGCTTGCTTGGCACTGAAGAAGGCACTGCCTCAGTCTTGTCGCTCTCAGTTTCTCTGGTAGAGAGTGAATCATCAGATAGAAGATTCTTTTAAGTGGCCTGTGCTTGTAAGTATATGTTTTCTTTATTAGGTACTGGATAACCAAATAAATCACCAGGCCAAATTAATTAGAAACATAATAGGATTAGTGAGAATTCAGTCAATTAGGCCAATGGTAAACAATGGGGAGAGTGCTTGGCATCAGCATCCTTCTCCTGTGTTTTGGGAGATGGTATCCTAAACTGCTATCTTCAGGGACCCCGAAGTGGGCCCCACATCCCGATGGATGTGATTTCATATTTGGCCCGACTTCACCCAACCTTATGTGGGAACCGTCCTGCTAAAGAAAAGTATTCCAGAGGCAATGAAAGGACAGAGAGCATAGGCCTTCTTCCACTACTTTGCTTTGGCTGCACTTGGTGACTGTGCCTCTGCAGAAAGTGGGGTGAATTCTAGGTCAGATGGCCCCAGAGGGCCACTTTCTATTCCTTTACCTTTAGAAAGTTGGACTTTTTAAGTACTTAGAAGAATATGAAATGGGCTAGACGAAAGTGACTTGAATAGAAATGGAAAGAATTAAAAAGAGGGAGATGGAAAAAAGAGAGGTTCTCTCATATTAGCCTGCCTCTCCTCAGGGCTGGCAGAGAACAGGTCTGGTCCCTATCTTGCCTCAGTAGGTGGCTCTTTAGATGATGTAATGTGAGGGTCCTTACAAAGGCTTTTCTCCCCTCACCTAGAAGTGCCTCCCCTACTCCCAGCCCCTAACTTGTTAGCCTGCCTGACCTTCCATCAGCAAAGCTTCATTATTTGGGGTTTCGGGCAAAGATCCTGCTTTTGGAGTGATACCTGAACTTTTTAAAGCTCCCAACACAGTGTTTTTTAATAATAGTTAACCTGTATATGTTTTTTCTAAACTGTTGTTTGCATGTTGGCTCCCCCATTTGGTTGTGAGTTCCTCAAGAGCAGGGGCTGTTTTTGTCTTTCTTTGTATCCTAAGAGCTTAGCAAAATGCCTAAAACAAAGGAGATGCCTAATAATTGCTCATTGACTACTGTTCACTTGCCTGCATTATGTGGTTCCCCAGGATAATCAATGGAATTTTAAATTTGATTTTAAAATTTTTAATTTAATTTTTTTTCAGCAGATAAAAATGTGCTTTCTTTGCCTCCCATCCTCCACTACTTATAAGGAAAAAAAAAAAAGAGGGGAAAATTCCTGTAACAAAGATACTAAGTCAAACTAAACACATTTCTATATTGACCATGTCCAAGAACATGACTTATTCACCTCTCTGTCAGGAGATGGACAGCATATTCTACCATTAGTCCTCTGAATTCCTTGTTTGACATGGCATTGATCAGAGTTCTTGGGTTTTTTCAAAGTTATTTGTTTTTACAATGTTATTATTATATAAATGGTTCTACCAGTTCTGCTCATTTCACTTTGTACCAGTTGATAGAAGTCTTCCCAAGTTTCCTTTCATTTCTTGTGGAAGCATAGTATTTCATTACATACTTGTGCCATAAATTATTTAGTTATTCCTCAATTTATTGGCCCATGACATTTGAAACATGGGGGAAGAGAGATCTTTTATTTATCTGTGGACTGTAAGAGTGAGCCAGGAACAAGACCCAAGTTCACAAAATTACCAGGTCTGGAGGCAGGAGATCCTAGGTTCAAATCAGTCCTCATATTCTTCCTAGCTGTGCAACCTGGGACAAGTCACTTGACCCCAAGTGCCTAGACCTTATTGCACTTCTTCCTTGGAATCTACACTTATGATTCTACGACAGAAAGTAAGGGTTTTTTAAAAATCACTAAGGGAAGTACCTGTGATGATACATGAGACCTTAGCCATGGCTAGTGAGGAATATATGCTAAGATGTTTTCTTCCCACTTAGGTAATGCAGTCTATTTTGAGAGACACTAGTTCCAATCAATGAGTCAAATATTTCTAAGAATTTTTTTTCTTCCAAGAAGCATTTTTTTCTAAAAATTTATATGTTGAATTTCTTTTAAAAGAAATTTGTATTGATATCTTTAGGTTTTACATCACCTAAATTTCTCCCAGTATCCTTCCATCTCCCCTTCCAGAAAGCAATACTATATAATAAATAAATATTTTTTAAGAACAAAAAGGAGAGAAAGCAGCAAAGCCAATTAACACTTGGAAAAAGTTTGAAAATATTTATCATGAGCCACACTCTTCAACGTTCTACCTTTATAAAGAATTAAGGAAGACTGTTTTCTCATATCTCTTCTTTGGGGTCATGCTTGCCTTTGTAACACTTCAACCTTCCCATTCAAGCTTTTTATCATTACTGCTCTTTCAGTTTACATTATTTAATCATTGTGTATAACGCTTTTTTGGCTCAGTTTATTTTACTTTGCATCAGTTCAGGTAGGCTTTTTCATACTTCCCTGTCCTCATCATACTCTTTATTTCTTGTAGCAGAGATCAAATGTAGTCTCTGTGGGCCTTAAACCACTTGCAACAATCTCACAAGATTAAAATGTAAATGGAAAATGTTTAACAAAAGAAAGAAAAGCATAATAAAACAAAATGTTAACTGATGGTTTTCTAGGTCAATATGCAACCAACAGGTTTCCCTTTTCATTTGAGTTTGACAGCACCATCTTAAATTACAACAACATTTAATTCCATTCATTTATTTAGCCATACCCTAAATGATGGTCAAGGAACATTTTTAAACACCCATCTTATTAAGTGCTTGGCGCTGAAATTCAAATACAAAAATGAGACAGCTCTTACCCTCAAGGAGAAGGTTAATTCTCCTAGAGAGAGTGGTACCAAGTTGATCACTGACACTTCAGTGTAGGTCAGAGCTTGATTCCTGCCAGAGGCCAGGTTAAATAAATAAATAAGACACCAGAAGAGTGGGAAGGGCAAGGAAAGTAAGTGCAAACCAAAGGGTGGAGGAAAGAACATATAAATCTCTAAAAAGATAATACTAAAGAACCATACTTCTTTAAATGCATACTCTTGCCAAGAATAAACTCTATGAGGGAATTCAGATGTTTCTGATCCCCTTGATGTGTACTTTTTAGAGTGAGTACTGTAGCAAAATAGGAACAAATAAAAGACTAATGATAATCCAGTGGGGAAAAAAACAGTAAAATAATTTAGGATCTAGTTCATTTCCACATTTCTCCCTTCCTCTAAGAAAGAATTATAACTAAATTGGTTTATCTTCTATTCTAATTTAATGGGCTCTTCTTGAAGTAGGCTCTAGCTTAGGTTAGTAGTAAATTTGATGTTAGGAAGAAGTCTTGCCCCCCCCCCCTTGTTAAAAACAATACTGGTATTTTGTATTTAAACAGTTCCACGGTGTTCCAAAGTTCTGTAGTCCTATGAATATTACAATGCTTAAACTTATAAACCAAGAGCGAGAATGAACATTATTCTAACTGTCTGAATTCATGGTACAGAATAAATTAGGCATTGAGAAAAGGAACCCCTTATTGGCTAGCAAAAATGCTTAATACAGTCACACACCCTTTGGTCCACTTTTGCTGAATTTGAATGAGCTAATATAGCTCCCCATGGTAGCATTCAGGTTCCTAGAACTTGTTCTGTGGTGAGATAATTTTCATAAGCCGCCATATTTTTTTTCTGAACTTTTCCCCACCAGTCAGAATTAATCATGTGATATCATAGTAAGGTAAAAGACAATTTCATGAATTAGAAAATGCAGGATATAGAATAAATAGGAATTAAGTTTTTGTTTGAACCTCATTTTTGAAGAGTACTGTTGACATCATAGGGAGATGGCTTGACTTTAACATGAATTGGAGTTTAGTAAGGCAGGTTGCACAAAGTCATCAACCTCTTCCAGAGCCATCCAAGTTCAGTGGCAAGACAAAAGTCAGGATACTAGAGATGGCCCGAGATGGACTGAATGACCTTGGCATCTTTGATGTCTGACCAAGTTCTAAGCTCTCCAAAGCACTCACTTTAGCTGCCTTCATGGTCATTGGAACAAATTGCTCTCATCTGCTTCTTCATCCCAGGGAAGCCTTCACACACTTGGGATAGATACCCCCTAACTCACCAATAGTCTGAGGCCTCTTCACTATCCTCAATCTGCTTTAACCCCTGCTACCATAACAGTTTTACCAAGATGTGACTGTTATGCATGTTGTAGCCTCTTGGAGTCACAGGTAAGAGTTGGATGGAAGGTAGACACCAAAAAAGTAGATGAGCAACTCTGAAAAGTAGTCAGCCAGCTCTCACACCAGTAGTGTCAGTCCTTCCTAAACATTCCATACACCCCAAGAGTCAAGTAGTAAACATTCTTACCACTCATTTCCCAAACTACCACCTTTCACTCTTCCAGAGATTTTAGATTATGAGTCCTCTTGGCTCCCCTTCCTATGTTGGCTTATCAGACCTGCATTGAAAGCTATTAGAAGAGGGAAAGTAGACATACATTTACTTTCTTGGAATTCCCTGCTTGAATAAGGAATAAGCCTGCTTGAAAAGAATTGAATTTTGCAAATGGATCTCCTTAGGATGGGAACTATAGCTAGGCTATCTTTAGTCATTGCTTCTTTCCAGCAGAGAAGAGGGAAAGTCTACTTCCAACTACTTAAAAGTTAGATGCAATTGCAAGGAGGTTTCCTATTCATTTTCCTCTTCTCTCTCAGAAGCCTCCTGTGTTTTTCCCATGCCTCATCTCTTTCACAAGAGGTCACGGTCAACCTCCCACCAGGTACGGTTTAAACACTCTTATTTAACCAGAGTCAGTAGTGTACATCATTCCTTACTGGGCTATGCACAAGTTTGTAAGGAACATGATTCTCTAGGAGAAAATGTCTTCCCTACAGCAATAAGCACAGTAATAGAAAACAAACTTGCATATAAACTTAGCTCCAGGATTACTGTCCTAGTTAATTGACTTTCCTTCAGCTATTTCATAAGAGTTTTCTCCTTTTTCCACTCCTCTGTTTCAATCCCAGCATCCAATTAAACTGGTAGCACTTGGTACTTGGAATGACCAGCACCAGTTACCACATATACTGGTAATTAAGCAATTAAGACTAAGTTGACTTCTGAATTATGAATTCTATTAAGTCCTACCTCCTTTCTTTCTCTCTGTTGTGCTAAAGAGCAAGCCAGGAATTCCGATAGAATGTTAGATTCCACATTAGTGTTCTCTATTACCCAGAAGATACTCTACTGCAGTCGTGCTTCTTTAAATATTTCTCCATGATCACTCTTTTTTAAAAATAGGGAATCACATACTTTGATGTGCCATGGGTCCAGAATGTGAAGCATTAGACCCACCTTGCTCTCATTCTTTTGCCCTTCTTCAAAAGAATTTTTTTCTATCAACCTAATATCTCACATGGCCAATTCTTGTGGTCATAAAGCAAGTTATCTTATCTTAAAGGAGAACCGTATATCCATATTTTTGAGACAGGCAGTAGAGAGAATAGCTTATCTGGTGGAGGTTATGGGAGATATTGGTTCAAGTAATATATTTATGCAGTTAGAGTTTCATTTTTTTAAAAAAATTTCTTTGGAATAAGACCAAATGATCTTTTGAATTGTAAAGTGATATTTTTCCAACGTTTTTTCTTTATCTGACTGAGAGGGGGAAAAGGTCTTTCTATGTAGCCTTTTGACATATAGCTAATTTAAAGAAGATTTAGGAGCATGATGCAATATCAGATGTGTTTGCATAATTCATTGCTGTTTTCATTTTAAATCTCTCATTTTTGCTCAAATTACCAATTGGAAGCTTAATGACTTTTTAAAGTGTACTGATTTAAATAAAAATACCCCAAAGGTAAATATCAGAAACCACATAATGTGATATTTTTTTGTTGAGAACATTTCAGGACAGCCAATGAGTCTTGGTGAATGAATATAGATGAAAAGCAATGGAAATCTCTGTCAGTAACAGAATGAAATCTACCATAAAATATACTGTAAACTTTTATCCAGCTACCTCATGTAATTCACCCATGTTGAGCAATGAGATCAACCTGGTCATGGCAATAAAGACTCTTATAAATAGCCCCCAACTGAGATGCTAGATATAAATCTGACTCTTATGAAATCCCACACTGCTTTTTCAAATTATTTTTAAAATAAAAAAATGGTAAAATTCCTATGTTTTTCTCCTAGCCTTCAGATTCATCAATTAATCCAAACGAGAAGTTGATCCATTGTTACTCGACTCTTCCAATTTGCTAGAGAAAGTGCAATGTTCTATTATTACCCCAAACCAGCCTGATGAGGGTTTTCTTACAGTATAAGTTATACTTTATCTGTTACCTTGATTATTCTCAAAAAGGTAAGAGAAAAGAAAGTAATGAGAGAGGGGAGGGAGACAGAGAGAGAGAGAGAGAGAGAGAGAGAGAGAGAGAGAGAGAGGGAGAGAGAGAGAGAGAGAGAGAGAGAGAGAGAGAGAGAGAGAGAGAGAGAGAGAGAGAGGAAGAGAGGGAGAGGAGAGAGGAGAGAAGAGAGAGAGAGAGAGAGGAAGAGAGAGAGAGGAGAGAGAGGAGAGAGAGAGAGAGAGAGAGAGAGAGAGAGGAAAGAGAGAGAGAGGAGAGAGAGGAGGGAGAGAGAGAGAGAGAGAGAGAGAGAGAGAGAGAGAGAGAGAGAGAGAGAGAGAGAGAGAGAGAGAATGAAAATTGCCTGGATGATATAAAAATGTCAGGTATATAATTGAAAAATCCTTCAATATCTGTTATGATTTGGATGAGCTTTACTTTTGAATTTCACTGAGAAAAGTCTGCTTTTGTACTGACATACATAGGAATATCTAAGATTCCCTTAATCCTGTAAGTCAGGAGTTCACGATCTGGAATTCTTAGGAACTGTGGATAAATTTCAGAGGATCTGTGACCCTGGACAAGAAAAAAAATCACACCGTTATTTTAATCAACTTCTAACTGAAATGTAGCATTTCCTATGGTTTAAAGAATGGATTCTGAGAAGTCCATGGCTTTATCAGACAGTCAAAGAAATCCATGACACAAAAAAGGTTAAGGACCTTAAACAGGTCACTACGGTCCTAAGCAGTCATCTACGATCAGGTGTTCTAAACCAGGGTTCTGTTAACTGGTTTTCAAAAAATATTTTGATAGCTTTACTTCAAAATAATTGGTTTTCTTTGTAATCCTATATATTTTGTTTTATGCCTTTAAAAACATTCTGAGGAGACCATGGGCTTCACCAGACTGCCTGCCAAAAGGGACTATAACACCTACACACAAAGGTTAATAACCCCTGTTTCAGCACCGACTCTTCTATATGCTGTCCAGTCCAAAGTGTCCATAGGCATTCTGGATAAAGAATAAGCATGGTTTTGTTTTTGTTTTAACTTTCTCAAAGTCAGGTTTTCTCCTTTCTCTACAACCTTCAGTTCATTTCCTCTCTAACCTGACTAAATTAAATCACTTTCAATGACCACAATGGAAACTCCAAGGAACCTTTGGTTCTGAGCTTTTTCTTTTTTTGCAGAATTGTATTTTCTTCTCCCCTCTGTGAGCGAACAAGAACATTTTCCTCCCATTAGCCCCTTCAGGCTCATTTGGAGACCTATTTCTTATTCCTAAACACAAGGAACACATTTCCTTTGTCCATTTATGCAGAACAATAATTCCTAATACAGACTTCTTGAGTAGAAAATCCTTGCTGCTGAATGATTGGTAATCGTTCTTACCACCACCGTTACACACCTCCTCTTGGAATCATGGAGACAGGAGGGTGAGTGAAGGCTTTTGGAGTCCAGGGCAAATGTTAAGCTGAAATAGACAAGAGTTTAAATCAGTTTTGCCATTCAGATGCCGAGAATCCTTGAGTCCTGACAAAGCTGGACTTTGTAAACTTTACATAGCGAGACAAGGGTTAGAGAAGTCAGGTTAAATTTCCTGACCTACTTGTCCCAGACTGACTGTGACCATTACTCATTCAAACCACAAACCTCCAAATGGTATGGCTAGAGAGTCTGGGCATGCATATATGTCTACATAGACACAGATATGGTGACACACTTTTCAACCCAAAGCCAACTTCAACCTGTTAATAAAGATTTTCTAAAATAGCAAAGAAAACCTAAAACACATTTGCACTTTGTGATTTCATAAGCATGGAAACCCAAAACTGGTTTCAAATATGAGAAGCACCTTTGTGAAATAAGAGCTAGGAAAAAAAATCTCAATGACCCCAAAGTCATTTTGAGAAGAAACCTGAAGAGGAATGCAAAAGAGGTACGTATAAAGCATTAGAACATGCTGATTGGTATACCTTGATGATATAGAGGGTTTAGAAAATGCCCACACAAAAATGTATGCTATATTTAATACTTTATTAATAATATGAATATTCTAGCATCACTACTAATAATTCCAGTATACTCCCAATGCTCCTAGTAATTCTTATTTATCTAGCATTTTTGTGGATTTCAAAGTCATCCATTCTTTTGTCCCAGACATCACCGTAATCAGGTACAAATCCATCTAAGACTATTCTTCTTCTTGTGGTCAGCATCTACTGTTGTATTGTAAAGACTATTCTATGTAATAATGTATTAATAAGCAAAAACTTCCTGCTATTTAGGAACTACATAATCTATCCATTCCAGATTTAAAGAACCAAGTTAAAACAAGACATTTTCTCAGAAGGCATGTTCATTTTAAATGGAACTTCCGACCTTCTTTACCTGGCTATCCTCATACCTAAAGGCCACTTTTTGTTTTAAGCATCTGCTGTGAGATAGATTAAAAATAAGATCTCAGTGTTTAGTATGCTATTGATGCTGGGAAAACATTGGATAGAGAGAGCATTATTAACTATCTCCAAGTTGACAAGAACACAGGATTAGGTTTCTTTAAGGGAATTACACTTTTGATGACCCCTTTACATATAAAACATGTTAGCTAATAGGGGTGTAGAAGGGGCAGATTTAAGTGTTTGATCAGGAAATCCTGCATGAGCATATTGGATGAAAATTTGATTAGTAGCTTTAGTGACAAGGGGATCAGATCCACTAAGTTTGAACAATCAGATCTGGCAGGACATGCCTTTTTGTCTCTTTGAAGGAAGAGAACATTTGTACAGACTCAAGACAGTGCATTGGTTGTTTGGTAATTTTTTGTAAGTTATTTTAGACTAAAGCCTGAAAAGTACTTATTTTTTTGGTTTTCAAAAATATGTTTGAAGTTACCTTAATGTTAACAATAAAAGAAATATCACGTTTTTGTTACTATAAAAATTGCTTTAACCAAAAAGTGCTTGGAGATGATACAGTCCAATCTCGTCAATTTTCTGATAAATAAATAGAGGTATAAGGGGGCTTTGGTGTCTTGCCCAAGGTCACTTGGCTTCTTAGGGGTAAATCCAGAACAAGATCCAAGGTCCGCTGATTTCTAGCCCAATGCTTTTCCTAATTTATCATGAAATCTGTACCATACTTTCTACCATCTTCCTGTCTGAGAATGAGAGAATGGAGAAGCAGAGCCTCAGTCTCATTTGGATAATAGAAATAGACTGACAAGGCCACATTTTTGGAGAAATTTGCAACAGTTTATATTATGCAGATCTGCTCAAATATTCATTTAATGTGAATTGTGGAGTTTTGTTTTCATGTTAAATGAATTTACTTCAGTTAAATAACTTGGTAGCTGATTATTGTGTTCCTATCCTAAAACAAGCCCAGAAAAGCTACATTATATTCTATTACTAATTGGAGGCAAGATTATATACTGCCATTGTAAGGTGTCATGAATATGATAATAGTTAACATTGATATAGAACTTATTCTGCTTCAGGCACTGTGCTAAGAGCTTTACAATGATTATCTTATTTGATCCTCATAATAATCCTGAGAGGTAAGTACTATTATTATCACCATTTTACAGATGAACAAACTGAGGCACACATAGGTTAAGTGACTTTCCCAGGATCCCACAGCAAGTGGATTGTTTCTGAGGTCAAATTTGAATTCAGATCTTCTCCAAGCCTGTTTACACACACACACACACACACACACACACACACAAACACACACCTGTACATATAGATATATATATATAAACACACATACATATATTCATTCATTTATTCATTTCAATGCTATACCTTCTCTAAAGCAAATTGACACTGTAGTTGTGATTTGCATGTTAGAGAATTGCTTGAGGATTATGAGAAATTAAATCATTTGCCCATGATCAGACAGTCAGTATGTGTCACAGGCAGGACTTGGACCCAGTTCTTCCTGAATCTGAGGCTAGCCCTCTATCCATCTATCCACATTTCCCCCTAAACAAAGAGATTCTCAGATTCTCATTTAAGGGTAACATATAAATCTTTAATCTTCTGTTTAGCTCATTTCAAGCATTTGTTGAACATTTATTGTGTGCAAGTCATGGTGCTTGGACCTGAGCTTACAAAGACAGAACCAAACATTCCCTGCCATTGAGGAGCTCCCATTTTGTTACATTTTTTTTGATAGTTTTTTGGTATTCTTAAAAATTCCTTACTTTCTGTCCTAGAGACATCTCTAAAACAGGACAATCATTAGGTAAAAGATCCATATAGGCTGGTTCTGGCATCAGATTGACTGTTAATAATGAAAAAGAAAAGGTCACTTATTAGTGATGGCCATAAAGGATGGATTATTTTGGGAAACATAGAACATGCTATCAACCCCATGCGCCTGACATGCACAAACCCATCAAAAGTTCCACTCTTTTCTAAAGGGAAGGGGAAAGGAGGAAGAAGGGAAGCCCATCTCCAGTTAATGAATGACCCTTCCAAGTACACAAGCAGAAATGGAACAAATGTTATCTTCTTGGAAGCCATAGATTTTTCTTCTTAGGTGATGAAAATGTCTGGATTGTGGCAAATTATAAAATCTTTTCTAACAGGATCATAACTGAAAAGTAGAGTTGGGCACATCAATTTGAGACCATGGGTAGGTAGGTAGAAGGGGATCCAAGATTAAGACTAAACCCAAATGATGCAGGAGAATTGGTTCCTGTATATTCCATGAATTTCTCTGCTGCCTCATGGTTAACACAATTTTCCTGCAATACGGTGGCAGCCTGCCAAACGGGCCAGACTGGGCATACTGTATGCCCCATAGTCATAAGTCTTTAGTCCAAGCTCTTCATTTTCCAGATGATTAAATTGAAACTGACTCAATGACTTGCCTCAATTTACACCAACAGTAAATGGGAAAGCCAAGATACAAAGCTGTATCCTCCACTTTGAAACATCACAGTCTTTCAATGGCCTCTCACGGGTACTTTTCCATCCTAGAGGTTGGGTCATTTGCCTGGTCAAAGTGGTCAAATTTATGCCAGAAAAGGGGTGGTACTGTGTGCCTGTATGGAAGCATCCAGGGACCAAAACCGCCTGGGTCTGTGTGCCAGATCGCCTGACCTGGATGCAGTCCTGGGAATGTTCTTGGAATGATGACTCCTTGTTGCTATCTGTACACAGGTTCCTTGGACCCTTGAGATGACTGATAACATCTCTGTGGTCTCTGAGGTTACAATTTGTCCTTGGAGGACAGACAGGGCTTTTCCTCACCATGAATTCACCAAATGGTGAGCCTAGAATTTAAACTCCTTTAGCTTTGGGACAGGATCTATAATCCTTTGTTGATCATTTTCTTGGCTACTTTATGTCAAAATACTCATATTTGTTTTTTACTTATTAGCTAATATTCTTTGCCCCCTGCCCCCATTAAATATTATGGTCCTAATTACAGGGGATGATTACAGAATGACAGAATGGGCTAGAAACCATTCGCTCACACTCAAAAGACCAGCAACTTTCCAGCAAAATGGGGTTCTTTTTTTTTTAACACCATACAATGATGTCACCAGTTTGAGGTTTCTCTGGGACTTTATTAAAATGTTTGTGACTGAGCCAATGTAAACCATCCTAAATCTAACACAGAGCTGAAAGGACTGATTTTAGGGAATGCAAAGATATGGATCATTGGGCCTGTCGAAGCCGCATCTTGAGCCAATTATTGGTGTCATCTTGAGCCAATTTAATCAATCCAAGGGGGACTCGAAGGGGGTGGAGGTGGAGGGTTGCAAGTGTTGGTCAAACATTCTGGCTAAAATGCATCTGTTGTAAAAGCAACCAAACTCTGGATTTGTTGACGCCAATTGTTTCCCTTACGTGCCCTTTTATTTGTGCTGCGACCAAGTCTTTTCACTTTTTTCAGCTTCTCCCTCCCAAGGGATCTTGTTGGTCATTCCAGCGCTGTGGGTCTGGGTGGGGAGAGGGATACCACGGAGACCCACCAGGGCACTTTTGTGATGAAGTGTTAGGAAAGCAGGGACACCCAGATCCGAAATCTACTTAAGCCATTTTCCAAAATGAAAGTGCAAGGTTTTAAGAGAGGGGCTTTGCTGAAAGCAGAGTAGCCAGCCAGCTTCTTGCCAAACCAGACCCGCCAAGCAAAGTCAGGACAAATAGGAACAAAATGATTAGAGGGAGGCTCTCAGAACTGAACTGAGCCACTTCCAAAAAGCGTTGGGCATTTCTCTAAAGTGAAATTGTAAGAGATCTACACATCGAATGTCTTTTTTAAAAAGTAGTGATCACTAGCTGGATAAGTAGTAGAGAATATATTTGGCTTTGTCAAATACGCTAATGCAGAATGTCATTTTCGAGGCACGCCATGCTTCTGGTATTGGTTCATTTCAGTGGTCAAAACCTACATAGCAAGCCCACTCGCCAGTTAATGTGCACACTTATACTTTCCTTTACAAATCCACAGAAAATTATCTAGCTGAATGGTGGGTTGTGAGGTAAGAGTATTTATTTTAAAGTAACGTCTTGCTTCTCTCGCTCTCTTTTTCTCTGCCGGTCTGTCTCTCTTCTTTTGAAATCATTGGGAGCTAGCTAGTACTACTTCTGTGTTTCCCTTCCCAAAAGAATTCTTTAAATTTTATATGGTACAAGGAGGATCCAGCCTATTATGCAGACTATAAATATGTTTTGATAGATAACATCCATGAATATTTGCAATCAATTATCCGGAATTGAGTATTTGCTTTGGAAATCAGGTTGCATGATTTGGAATCGTTAATGCTACAGTAAATCATGTCACAGTTCATCGCCATGAGAGCTTAATGTGGTGGGATGGAATGTATGCGAGATGATATGATTTTCTTAGATCTAACTAAAATGTAAAAGAAAGGCAAACTCAATTTTTGGAATGCGTGCTTCTTATCAGTTCCAAAAGTAGTTAGCCCACATTTGAAGCAGGAGGGATCAAAGAAAAATCTTTAAGTGACTTTCTAGATTGTTCCCCAAGTCAATCATTTTAAATTGCATCTTGATGACTAAATTATTTTCAGAGTAATGCAGGTAAAATTTCTCTGTCCCTATAAAATGTCATTTGAAAGATGCTGTATCTAAAACAACTTTCTCAACTCCCCAAATAATATTTAAAAGGTTTCCCCTTTGGAGATTTTTAGTAATGTCCATCAACAGAATTCACTTGCAGGATGCGACAAAAAGCAGTGTGGAATCTAAATATGTGAGGAACAAATGCAGAATGAATTTTAACCAGCGAAAAATAATAGAAAAGTTCGGCAAGAGGGGCAGTGGTGCACCAAATCTGGGGGAACAAAAACTGACTTGACTTCTTCAAATAAATAGAACCATTTGAAAACACATTAGTCCATTTAGAAATGAAGTTAATCCTACCTTTCAATTAGAGAAGGAAATTGGTTTTAAATTCAAAGCACGAGCTATGTTGTTCACCTACGAGAATCAAATACACGGGTTATTTTTCGTCATGCAGAAGCTGCAGCCTATCTTATTAGAAAGGCCCAGAGTCCAGGGTTTCTAAACAAGACACCGCTATTTATCGTAACTGCCCACCCGAGTCTAAATGTTCATCTCCTGCATAGCAACCTATTTCCAACAGTTTAAACTTTCAGCTCTGCCGGGCCAGCCAGGGTCTGCAATTTATTACTTGCAGTGAGAGATCAGGTCCAGAGTTTAAATGTCCCTAGTTGAAAGTTTATACCAGTCAGGATAGAAAATTATTCTCTCTGCCTAGGTTGAAGTACATTACTTCTTTATTGAATTAATTATGATAAGGATCATAACTTTAAACGAGGGGTGAGGTGCTGGCTTTCTGCTAGGATTGCTTGGAGCAATTTCCATCTGAACATTTTTGTAGAGTTATTGAGTCTGGCAGGTCTGAACTTTAGAGGAGAGTAACTTTCTCCAGAACTTGAAAGAGGTTGGACATTGATCCAGGCAAAGCTGTACCAGATTCCTTGTCTCTAGACAGAAAAATTTGCACTGCATACTGAACAAATAAGTGCAGGACCAAATGGAACACATCTTCAGAATCTGCCAAATGAAAACAGGGCAAGCCTTCCCCAGGCCGGGTTATGCTGCTTTGTACAAGAGCATCCTGGGGCTTAGCTGAAGCCTAGGAGAGGCAGAACAGCACATCGATGAATGCACTACATCTGAAGTCAGAGGATCTGAATTCGAAACACAATTGGGTGACTTTGGGCAAGTCACTTCTGGAAAAATGAAGGCTTTGGACTAGATGACCTGTAGGATCCCTTCTAGCTCTGAATTTGTGTTCTACCCCGGGGTGGGTCTGCAGAGTTTGGTTTTTAAGAGGGTCTGCCTTGCTCTGACATGAGTATCCCCCTAAGAAAGGTTTAATTTAAATTCTTTCCAGAGTTTAATCCGAAAGAGTGAATGGTGGAAGTTCAGGCACTGTGTTTAGGACATCAGGGTGAAATATTTTAAAGTAAAGGCACTTTCTTAGTGCCCTGGAATCTTTCTATATGTAGCTGCCAACTGTAACCACAGAACTGACTGTGCCTCTGAACTACAAAAAGAAGATGAAGGAGATGAAATTAGATCAGAATCCAGATTCTCAGTATTGGACTATTTCTATGATCTCTATTTCATTTGGTGAATAAGTTGCCCTCATTATTTTTTAAACCATTATACTAATCCTAATTATTATATATACTATACTAATACTAATAAAAACCACTCTAATCATTATCTTAGGCTAAATGGTGCCTCCATGATACGGAGAGTCTTCACCACTATTAAAGGAGTTTCTGAGCTTGAACTCCAGGAAAAGGGTTTGCTCTATTTTTCCTTCTCTGTTTCTACATCTATCTCTCCATACCTGCCTTCGTGGGTTATAAAGATCAAATGAAACACTGTGTGTAAAGTGTTCTGTAAAGTCTTACATGCTATATCACTGTCAGCTGGCATTATCTTGTATCAATGTTAGAATCATCGATTCAGAGCTGCGGAGGACCTTGTTCAGTTGTTTAGTCATGTCTGACTCTTTGTGATCCCATTTGGCAACAATACTGGAGAGGTTTGCCATTTCCTTCTCCAGCTCATTTTACAACTGAGAAAACAGAGATAGAGAGGGTTAAGTGACTTGCCCAGGGTCACACAGATAGCGTCTGAGTCTCAGTGTCTTTCCCAGGGTCACAGAGATAGGATCATGGAATAGGATTATAGATCCAGAACCATCCAAGCCCTTGTTTAATGGAAGATCAAATAGGCACAGGGACGTTACATGATTTTACCACTTTTTTATAACCTTTTTTTTTCTCTTAGAATCATTACTAACCTTTGGTTCTAAGGCAGAAGAGAGGGCAGGACAAGAAAATTAGAGATAAGTGCCTTGCCCATGGTCACACAACAAGAAAGTGTCTGAGCCTAGATTTGAACCTAGGACCTTCCATCCACCGAGCCACCCAGCTGCCCCAGATTTACGTAAGAGGTAGGATTTCAATTCAGATCTTCTGGCATTTTCCTTATAATCACACTTTAAGCTTTAAAACCATTGTTCTAATTCAGGTCCTCTGCCTCTCCATCCATTTTAACTTTTTCATATTCTCTATTTGCTTTCACCAAACCTATGAGGTAACCAAAGTAATGCAGAGCATATATTATTCCCATTTCATTAAAGAGAAAACTGAGTTATCAAGCACATTGTTCTGACTTCTAGACCTAACTCTGCTGTCATATTTCTGTTCTTCCACTTTTAACAAGTCATTCAATACCTCTGGGTCACAGTTTCCTCATTATAAACCAAGGAAGTTGATTTAGATAATCTTGAATTCCAGGATGTTGCCATAGTCACACAATAAATTAATGGCCAGTCTAGTTGATGCCCTTTCTGATCCCATCTATGGGTCAGTAGACAATTATGATTATGGTTGCTCACAATATATGTTGCTTTTTGTTGTTGTTCAGTCATTTAAGTTGTATATAATTCTCCATGACCCCATTTGAGGTTTTCTTGGCAAAGATACTGAAGTGGTTTGCCTTTTCCTTCTACAGATCATTTTACAGATAAGGAAACTGAGGCAAACAGGGCTAAGTGACCTGACCAAGGTCACATAGCTAGTAAGTGTCTGAGACTAGGTTTGAACTCAGATTTTCTCGACTCCAGGCCAGACACTCTATCCATTGTACCACTTAGTTTCTTTCCCCTTATATTGCCAATATTTTGCAAAGTGCTTTCCACAAATTATCTCATTTGATCTTCATAACTCTATGAGATTGGTTGTACAAAAATTGTCACCCCCACTTTACAAAAGAGATAACTGGACCTCTGAAGGCTACCATATTATCAGAACTCTGTACATGTGGTAATGTACTCGATAATAGACTAGATGACTAGCAATTCTCCCATCACATGTGAAGGGACCTCTCTGAATTTCCTCATTTGGTCCTCACAACAATCCCTGTGACACAGATATGATTCTCATCCCCATCCTGATAAAAGCACCTATGTAGAGACTGAAGAAGCTGGAGGAGAGTAGTCTCTTCCAAAATTCAATTCCTGATTTAAAGGAGTAGACAAGACAAGCCTATGACTTTTTTCCTGAAAATCTTACCTCCTAGAAATTCTACCCCCCTTCTCAGTTCTTAATGGGGTCTTGAGTTCAATTTTTACCCCTATGTGGTTTAGACCTGACTTCCTGCTGTGTGAGAAAAGTATCTAAGGATGGGAGCCCAGTGAATGACTTATGAGTGGAAAGACATTCATTTAAAGAAGTACAGAAATTCAGAATTGGAATAGATCTCAGAGGTTATCTAGCCCAATATGGACCCCATAGCAGAGCGCAGTTATCCAAACTGCAACCGAAGGCATCTGGTTAGGAGGGAATCTTCTCCCTCTTTAGGTATCCCACCCCACTTTTGGACAGCTCCATTAGGAAGTTTTAAGGTGTTAATCAGCTTGCCTCAGATCACAACTAGGATGTATTATTAATGATGTATTTAAGATGAGTCCCAATTCCTAGGTGCAATAGCTCTTTCATCTACAGATAGACTTCCCAACACATTTTGGGTTCCTTTTACTTATTAGGAATCACACATGATATATCCAGAGCCTCCTTTTTCAGTGACCCATCTTTTATCTATTTGTATATTTTTTATCAGGACCCTACTATGTTCCTTCAGATTTGCAAAGGTCAAGGAACAAGCTCCCTATAGAAAATCCCCTATCAATTTCATTCTTGCCTTTTTTTTCTACCCTACCAAATGTGTGTTTTTCTTTCAATTCCTAAAAGAGCAGCCATGGAGAAACATGAGGTGGCCCCTGAAGGGCACATGGATTTGGTTTATCTGAGTTTGCTCTGAAGAAAGGTTGCTCTATTGTTTTCAGCTGTCAGAGTATCACTTGGCTGCCTGGAACAGAGTGTGGTCTGTGAGCTGGGGGGAAGTCGCGGTGGTCTGAGTCTAAGATCTCCTGCTGGTTCCGTGTGTCACTTGGAGCCTGGCACATTACCTCCCCCATTCCATCTTGGCTTCTTCCCAAAATATTAGACCTACTCCCCCCTCCCTTGGAGCTTCAGAGGTAAGTTTAGGACAAATAACAGGAAGTCCTACTTCAAACAGCATGGGGGGTAAGGGTGTAGACATTTATGGAACTCGTTACCCTAAGAGGTGGTATAGGCTGAAAACATAAATAGGTTCCAGTAGACTTTAGGTAAATCTATGGATAACAAATCTTTGATGAGTTGTTTTCAAAAGCCAGAGAGAGTGGCAAAATTTGTCTTTGGCAGCTCCATCCTTCTCTTTCTGTAGATGTTTCCCCAATTGATGGTGCTCCATTTCTAGCCCTCTAGAGTCCTGAGAACCTTTATGCTCTTTTCCATAGTGCTTAAAAACCAATTGTAAGGAAAGAATCTGATAAGTTCCTCCCACTAAAGTTTATATGATTAATAGATTTTAATGTATTCCTCTTCCGCCCCCCCTCCCCCAAGATTTGTGTTTTAACAATGGGCAGTACTTTAAACTATCAGGAAGGTGCTATCATAATTTTGTGGCCTAATGAGCTATGGGAGATTTTTTAAGGAAGAGAAACTTTCCTTATTCTTCTAAAACTCATAGTACATTGGTAGCTGTCCATTCCGTATATAAGTAAAGTCAGTCCTGACCCCAAGACAGGATCAATTTTCCTCAACTAATGACATCCCTTCCAGGAAAGCCATAGGAAGAACACCAGCTCCCAGCCTACTCAGGTATCTGATGCTAGGAATCATAGAATTTAGGGATGGGAGGAAGCCTGAGATCATCTAGTCCAACTCCTTTTTATAAACACCCGTAGCTACTCCAGAGATGCCTGTTGACTGACTGTTCTAAACTACAGAAAACCCCATTTGTCTAGGGGTAGGTATGTAGCTCAGTGGATAGAGCATAGGGCCTGGATTTGGGAAGACCTGGGTTTAAATCTGGCCTCAGATAATTCCTAGTTTCATGACCCTGGACAGGTTACATTACCCTGGTCTCCTGGCCCTTGCCACTCTTCTGTCTTAGAACTGATCCTAAAACAGAAGGAAATGGTTTAATTTTAATTTTAATTTAATTTAAATTTATTTATTTAATTAAATTGGAATCTTTTTCCATGGTTACACGATTCATGTTTTTCCCTCCCCTCTTCCCTCTCCCCTCCCAGAGCCAATAAGCAATTCCACTGGGTTTTACATGTATCATTGTTCAAAACCTATTTCCATATTATTCATATTTGTAATAGAGTGATCATTTAGAGTCTGCATCCCCAACCATGTACCATTGAACCATGTGATCAATCATATGTTTTTCTCTGGGTTTCTACTCCCACAGGTCTTTCTCTGGATGTGGATAGCATTCTTTCTCATTAGTCCTCTGAATTGTTCTGGATCATTGCATTGCTGATAGTAGAGAAGTCTGTTACATTTGATTGTGCCATAGTGTATAAATCTCTGTGTACAATGTTCTCCTGGTTCTGCTCCTAGGAAAGTTTTGTTGTTGTTGTTGTTTTTAAAGAAAAGAAAAAGAGAGCCATGTGTCCCAAGCCCAGGCACAGAGATCTGGGAGGTAGGCTAAGCAAATCCAAACCAATACCATATCTGAAGACCTTGACATGAGTTAAGTCAGGCCTGGCGCCTTCATGAGACTATGCTGTCCTGGGTGACAGGGGAGCTGAGGTCAGACAAAAGAACCAAAGTGGAACACTCCATATCATCTGCTTATACTTTGTTCCAGCTTGATATTTCTCACTGGAGTAGAGGGTGGCCTATCTAATTTATTGGTTTCCTGATGTATTTTGGAATCTAGTCTAACATTCTGACTCAGAGAGCATTAGGTTACAAGTTGAAAGAGAAAAAAAACTACTACTGAGAGAAGATCACTTTTGGTTTGGAACATGAAGCAATTGGGCCACCTCAGTGTTATCTATATGACCTTTTTCATTCAGTCCTCAGCTGGGACTTTCCTTCCAACCATGATTCAGTACACAGAAAAACTTGGAGAAGCCACGGTGCTCATGTAAAGGGGGTTGGGAATAAATTAATTTTCAGGGTATCCAATGGTTAGGGGCAGTTTGGTAGCACAGTGGATAAAGGGTCAGACCTGAAGTTAGGAAGACTCATCTTCCTGAGTTCAAATCTGGCCTCAGATACTTCCTATGTGACCCTGGGCATGTAGCATGTAATAACAAATTTCTAAATAGATTTTCCTAATAAAAGTTGTCATCCTCCCTCCCTTCCTTTCCTCCTCCTGGTGTTGGCATGTGGTTCAATCTGGGTATTATATATATATATATATATATATATATATATATATATATATATATATATATACATATACATATAAAATCATGCAAAACAAATGTCCATATTGTTCATTTTTGTAAATGAGTAATCTTATAAAACCCCAAACCCAAAACATAAACCCAAATAAACAATTAAAAAACCTCATGCTTTCATCTGAATGCTGGCTCCAACAGTTCTTTCTCTGAAGGTAGACAGCATTCTTTGTCCTATGTCCCTCAGAATTGTCCTAGATCATTGTTTCATTCATAGTAGCTAAGTCTATCACATTCCACTATGATCATTCCACAATATTCCAGTCTAACATTTTAAAAGAGAATACTGAAGAAGACAATGCCATCATCTAAAGGAATAAAATTATAATGGAATCATTTCTTGCATTGTGTCAGTGGACAAGTGAGGGATATGTATTTGCTCCCTTCCTGGCAATCTTCACTTTTTGAAAAGGCATCTTTAACTAAACCTCTCTGTTTTTACACACTCCAAAATACAGAATGTTTAGGCTCAGTATCATTCCTACCATATGCACCATAGTAGGTGCTAAGGCATAATCCCTTCCTTTAAGTTGTTGAACTCTTAGCATATTTTATCTCATTTAAAGTTCACTACAACCTTATAAGGAAGCTGGGGTATATATAATTTTACCTGTTGAATTACAGACTTAGTTGAATTACAAACCTAAGTGGCAGAGTCGACATCCAGTCTCAGGTCTTCTGATTTCAAGTTTTCTTCCTCCTGTGCCATATTGCCACCCAATAAAGTGTTAGTGTTTAGGTTGAATATGTAAAAAATGCTCAGTAAATGAATTTCAAAACTATTTGATAGATGAAGAAATGGAGGTAAGGAAGTTAAATGACTTGGTCAATGTCACATGTTAAACCAATAGCATAGTCTTAGCTTATAAACTCATATCTCCAGACTCTCAGGCATTTTCTCAAGGCATTTAAAATCTAGCTGGGTAATTAAGAGAGGAGTGCAAATAATTATAACACAGATATCTAAGAATAGTTTAAACAAAGCTGTATACTAATGTAAAAGAGTGAAATATCAGTTCTTGATGAGAGAATTTGGGAAGGTTTCATAGAAGAAACCTTCCTTCCTTTTCTATCTTTCTTCCTTTTTTATCTTTCTTTATCTTTTCTTTCTTTCTCAACATGGCTAATATGAAAATATGTTTTCCATGAGTTCACTTGTATAATGGGTAGCATATTGCTTAGTTTCTTAATGAATCAGGGAGGTGTAGGAGGGAGGGAAAGATTTTGGAACTAAAAAATTTTTTTAATTGAACATTAAAAATAAGTAAATAACTATTTGTTTAAAAGACTTTTTCCTCTTCTCTTCCCTTTTCCCACCATACTTTCACTTCCCTAACTTGGTAGCTTTAGAGTTTTCCCCTCAAGGACTTTATATTCTAATGGTGAGACAACATGTACACATATAAGTATGAAAAGAATATATATAAAATGAATACACAATAGCTTGGGGAGAAAGGCAACCAGAAAAGACTTCATATAAAAGCTTTTGCTTAAACTAAGGTTTAAAGGAAAACAGATTTCAAGAGGCAGAAATGAGGAAAGAACTCTGTAGGAATGAGGGAGAGCCAATGTCAAGGAATAGAGAAAGGAAATGGAGTTCTAGATATGAGGAATGGGAAGTAAGATAGTATATATAGCTGAACCCATCTAGAAGGTTGTTTTTTTTCCCCCAGAAATATAAAAGTGGTTTTATTGTTAGGGAAAGAGTTAGCATAACAAATTATATAAATAAAAAAGCCACAGACATCACATTAATCCTATTAATAGATAAATACAAGAGATTTGACAAAATACTGTATCCCATTTATGTTTGAAAAAGGTATCAAAAGTGAAGAATTTCTTATTTTTTATTTTATTTGTATTATCATGAAAAACCGACTTCTGTATTGATCCTTGTTGTAAGAACACACTCATACAAAATCAAAGCCCCAAAATAAAGCCGTAAATATACTGATGTGAAAGATAATATGTATAAGTAGACTAAAAATGTAGGAATAGTTATCAAGAACATTAAATGCCAGAGAGTTTTTATTTAATCATAGAGGCAATAGGGAGTCATTGGAATCTATTGAGGGGTGGGAGAAGTGACATGGTCACACAAGTTAGGAAAACCACATGGGTATCACCTCCTGCTATTTCCCAGTCATTTTCTAGGTACTATACTCTAGCCTCCATCTCCAACCTGGAACGTCAGCTCCTACCCTCCTACCTCCTACATATGATCTAGACCCACCACATTGATCCTTGGTCATCTTCATGCCATGCTGCTGCCCTTACCTATTAATCCCTTCCTTCACCTCATTTTCTACCTCTATATATGAGAACACTACTCTTCTAAGAAAAGACATGCTTGTCAAGTGCCCTGTGATTAGAATCATCTTTCCTGTGACTTCTCTGACCAAACCTGGTCAAATCTCCCTGGCAGCACACACACACACACACAAAATCTTTCCAGAATTACGTGTATCTCCAGGGCTTAGCACATGGCATAGTACCTGGTATACAGTAAGTGCTTATTAAATGCTTTTTATTCACACAGCCAGTCATTCACCAAGCACAATGCACAGGGTGAATACTAAATAAATACACCTGTCGAATGAATGAATATAATGTTGTCAGAGAGTTCAGCAACCACAGAAAGATGGGTAACTGATTTGGGTGTCTTGAGTTTAGGGGGGAAAAATAGCTACAGCTCTGACTATATTTGTTCCTGAATGCTGCTGACTTTGTCTCTCCCACCCAAAATACAACGTCACAGATGTTCCCAGTCATCACATATGTACATTTGTCTCTTATCTTTCTGAGTCTTTGGCCTTCGCCAACAACCATTCATCATGGATAAGCATCATGGATAAGTTTATTAATGGATGGAAGTTGTAGGGAAAACATAGTGAAGAAGAAATCTAGGGTCTTTGTTTCTGGAATTTAGAGCTGAATCACCCCAAATCTAGAATTAAAGCTAGTCTTTCACATTGTCAGAAGAGGTAACACAAATGCTGTCCCCTTGGAGACTTCCAAAAGATTATGCCAAGAGTTTCTCTGGGGTATGTTTCTGGGTCCTCTCAGTTCAAATTCTGTAAGGTAGCATGCTGATTCAATATGATGGCCAACTTTGCAGTGATTGAGGTAGAAACTTCTCTGAGACATACCTCATTTTTCTGAGTTTAGATTACAGTACAATCCTTCATGTATTAACTTTGGGGTTATTCAATACTACTACTACTACTGATACTATTACTAAAGCCACCACTAATACTACTGTTGTTACTAATACTAGTAATATTTATAAAGCACTTTAAGGTATACAAAGAACTTTTCAAATATATTATTTTTCTTTATAGGTGATAGGTGGTACTTCATAATTGGTAGGTAGTATTATTATCTCCATTTTACAGATAGGAAAACTGAGGCAGACAAATTAAGTGATTTGCTAAAAAAAAGGCACATAACTAAGAAGTATCTGTAGCTGGATTTGAACTGAGATCATCTTGATTTCTGGCCCAGAACTCAGTCCACTGCCCCACCTAACTGCCATTCAAATATCAAAACAAGAGTGTTTATTTCTTCCTTTCCTGTGCAATTTCATTTCTAGTTCTCTTGCAACAAAGCTAGGTTATACAAACCCACAGGCCTATGATTCAAGAGAAGTCATGAAGGTCTTGGGCTCTGATACCTATAATTCCACTAACTGGAATATTGACATATTCCTCTTTTAAAAGACAAATCCTGCATCTACCTACCCTTAATTCATTTTCTCATACCTCAGTGTGAACTGGATTATCAAAGATTTCCCTCCCTGACCTAGAGGAAGTGGCAGTCAGAAGGCCATGGCAGATTTGGGGGTGGAGATGAGAGTTACAGAGGACCAGAATAGTTATCATTGGGGAAAAAAAGGAGAAAGAAAAACGTGTGACATATTTCTTGGCTTTTCCAGCTCATCGAAAGAGCTGAATGGAACCACATTGGCCTTGAGATCCAATTGGACTCATTCCTTCCTGTTCCTCAAAAGTTCTAATTCATAAACCATCACAGAGACAAAGGAAACCCCATATCTGTAGGTCTGTGAGTGCCCTGGCTCAGGCTGGCCTCACAGAAGACATTGTTCCTGGACACTGAAAGATCAGGCAGTTCTTGTTTACATTTCTCCCCTGAAAATATCGAAGCTACGAATTTAGTATTATCTTGTCTCTTCAGACAAACCTCAACAATGTCAGCCTGTCCTCAGAGCAGAGATGCTTTCTCAGGCAAGCTCATTTGGGACGCAGCTGGTGTCTGATAAAGGAGGCACCTTCCCTGCTGGAGTTGGGGGAGATGTGGGGGTAGGGGTGGGAGGAGGAAAAAGGAAAAACCCTGATAACAGGGTGAGCTGTGGTCCCATGCTTTACTCAGTGGGGCAAAGGGCCTGGGGAAGAGCTAGTAATTTGTTGGAATGCAGTAGGGAAACTAGGGGTGGGGGGGGGGGTGCAGAAAAGACATCTTTCATTCTCAATTTAACTCTCTGCCAATCAAGAATAACTGATTTATTCTCATTATGTCACCTATATCCTATGTGTGCACATTCACATTTTTCTAAAATATGACTATAATAGTAATAGCTAACGTGTATATAGAGCTTTAAAGTTAGCAAAGCTTTTTACCGTTGTTGTCTCATTTGATCATCACAGCAACCTTGGGAGGTAGGTGCTATTGTTATCTTTTTTTTTTTTTACAGATGAGGATACTGAGGCACAGAGAAATTAAGTGATTTCCCCAGTGTCACATAGCTAGTAAGTTTCTGAGGCAGGATTTGAAATCAAGTTTTCTTGATTCCAAACTTCAGCATACTAGCCACTATAAAACATCTGTAGGAATGTTGCAAAGGGCCTCAAAGATCATTTCATAAAAATCATCATTTTAAAAATTAAGGTGGTTGGGGTTGTTAAGTCATTTTCAATCATATCTGACTCTTGGTGGTCCCATTCTTGGCCAAGATACTAGAATGGTTTGCCATTGTCTTCTTCCATTCATTTTACAAATGAAGAAAGTGAGGCTAACAGAGTTAAGTGACTTGCCCAGGGTCACATAGTAAGTGTTTGAGGCCAGATTTGAACTCAGGAAGATGAGGTTTCCTGACTCCAGGCTCAGAACTTTATCCATTGTGCCTGCCCACAAATGAAAATATTACATTACAAAAAGAATAAGTTATTTATAGGCACAAAGGTCAAATTACTAGTGTTTAACAGAGCCAGGATGAGAAGCTAGGTCTTCTGATTTCCCTTATAGTGTTCTTTCCATCAGAACATGCTATGGTTCTGACTATTGACCAACCCAATTCAATAAGAATTTGTTTTCTTTTTATTTAAATTTATTTGTTTATTTCATTGTTACATTTAAATACCCATTTAACTCCTTCCTTCCCTTCCCCCATTAGAGAAGGCATAATTTGGCAAAAATATATATGTATATAAAAACTATGTCTTATTTATTTCTATTTATCAGTTCTTTCTATGGAGATGGACATACACAAGGTATTCTTTAAACAATATTTCTGTGGCTATATATATTGTTCTCTTGGTTTTTCTCATTTCACTCTTCATAATTTCATGTAGGTCTTTCCATGTTTTTCCAAAATTAGTTGTTTATTATTTCTTATGAAACCGTAGTATTGAATCAAAATCATATGCCAAAACTTTAGTCATTCTCCAATTGATGAGCATCCCTTTAATTTATAATGTCCTACAAAAAGAGGTAGTAAGAGATAATCCATTTAAGATAACTATAGATAGAATAAAGTACTAGGAGTATATCTGCCAAAACAAACCCCCAAACTACCTGAACATAATTATAAAACACTTTGCATATAAATAAAGATAGATTTAAATAATTGGAGAAATATTAATTGTTCGTGGGTGGGCAGAGTTAATATAATTAAAATGACAATGCTACTTAAACTAATCTACTTACTCAATGCCATCCCAATTAGATTACCAAAAAAAAAATTATTTTATTGAACTAGAAAAAATATAAACAAAATTCATTTGGAAAAACAAAAAGTCAAGAATATCAAAGGAATTAATTGGTTTAGCTTCCTCTATTCTCTCCCCTCTCAAATTTGTTCTTTACACAAGTGCCAAAGTGTTGATTCTAAAATACAGGTCTGATCATGCAAGACTCCTACTGAATAAACTTCATGATTCTTTATTAACTCTATGATCAAATATAAACTCCACCATTTTGTATTTGTTCCTTTACAACCTGGTCCAATCCTACCATTCCAGCTATCCATTACTCCCTTTTATGCATGATATGGTCCAAACTGACTCTCCAGCTGTTTGTCCACATATAAATACTCTAGTTCCAGTCACCATTCCTTTGCAAACCTGATCCTCATGCTTGGAATGTCGTTTCTCCTTAACTCTTCCTCTTAGAAGCTTCCTTTGGTGCTCAATGAAAATGTTACTTACTAAATGAGGTCTTTCTTGACCCCTTCCAACTTCTAGTGCCTCCCCTCAAAATTATGATGTTCAGTCCCTATCCCCTAATTTATACATGTATTATTTCCTCTGGTGTATCATAGAATATAAAGTGTATCATAGCACCACAGAATCACAAAATTTGAGAGTTGGAAAGGACCTCAGGGACCATCTTCCTCTATATGACCATGTATATGTGGTTGAACTCCACTTATACATCTGAAAACCATTCATTTTTAAATAGCTGGTAATTAAATGACCATTTAGCCTCTGCTTAAAGACATCCAAAGAGAGAGAATCTATCACTTCTTGGTACAATCCATTTCATTTATAGACTTCTCTAATTGTTAAGAAGTTTTCCCTCATATTAAGCCTAACTTTGCTCCTTTTAAGTTTCTAAATATTTCTTCTAGTTTGCCCAAAGAGCCAAACAGAATGAGTCTAATTTTTTATCAACATGTCAGCCCTTCACACACCTGAAGACACGTTTCATGTCCCTCCTGAATCTTCTCCAGACTAAACATGACCTGTTTCATTAAGAAATCTTCATATGACATGAATTCAAGACCTTTCACCATCCTGATTGTTTTACTCTGATAATAATACAGTATATCAGTGTCACATTCATAATACTCAGAATTGAACATAATGTTACATACAAAGTCTGACAAGGACAGATTACAGTGAAACTATTACCACCCTATTAGAGAAGTTTTGCCTTCCCCCTCTTTTCTCTTCCCATCTTCAAAGAGACACCAGGGCCACATAGACCTTATCCAGATTAGCCAAAGTGAGAAGAATGGTTTTTCCCAAAAGAAATAGACCAGGAGTCAAACTTTGAAGAAGACCAAAGAATTTAAGAATTGGAGGTCAAGAGAGAGTGCATTCCAGTTTTGGAAGAAAGGCAAGACAGAAGATGGAGAGTTGAATTTAAGGAATGACAAATAGGCAATTGATATTTATTTCAACTAAGTTCAATAAACATGTATTATGTTAGAACAATCATATTATTGGATCTGGACCTATTGTCAAATCTCCATTTCCCATAAGGAATTTATATGTGCTGTCAGTTATATATAGTTGTTGTGTCCCCAACACACTTGTGGACTACATCTCCCTGACTGAAAACAGTGTATGTTCATGGCATATGGATTCATTCCAATCACAGCCTGAGCCAATCCCCACATGAAATGGTAACAGTTTTTCAAAGTCATAATATATTGCAATGTAATTAGGTTGTCTATACTGTTGTTCCCCTTCATCAGAGTACAGAGACCCGCAATATCATTCATTGATAAAGGACCTTGGTGAGATGCTTTTACAGGTGAAGAAACTAAGGATCAGAGGCTGGCCTGAGGCTCATGGATAAATAGCAGAGTTAGCAATTGAATGTAAGTCATGGGCCTCCAAATCCACTGCTCTTCTCAACTGAACCTTGCTTTCTGGTCCACATAATGCTCCCTAGTTCCAATTCCTCATTTTATGAAAAGAGGGAAAAGTACCTACTTGTACAAAAGTATTCATCTCAGCTCTTTTTGTGGTAGCAAAGAACTGGAAATTGAGGGGTTGTCCACCAATTGGGAAATGGCTCAACAATTTGTGGTATATGATCAGTGGAATACTATTATGCTATAAGAAATGATGAGTAGAATGATTTGGGAAAAACTTGGAAAGACTTACAAGAACTGATGCAAACTGAGGTGAGAAGAACCAGAAGAATATTGTACACAGTGACAGCAATATATTTTGATGAACCACTGTGAATGAC
The DNA here is from genome assembly GCF_027887165.1 of Monodelphis domestica. NCBI lineage: Eukaryota > Metazoa > Chordata > Mammalia > Didelphimorphia > Didelphidae > Monodelphis > Monodelphis domestica. Next base: position 102,040,426 of record NC_077230.1, on the reverse strand, counting down.
CTAGTTATTTTCAGCAACATAGTGAACTAAGACATTACCCCAGACTTATAATGAAAAATGCCACTTACCCTCAAAGAAAGAAATGGAATCTGAATTCAGAATGAAATGTACTATATTTTGTTTTTTTTCTTTCTTGTTCAGTTGTTTCAGTCATATCTGACTCTTTATGACCCCATTTGGAGTTTTCTTGGCTGGAACAAAAAAAAATTTAAGAATGTTAAAAATTATTTTTATATGTGAATAAGAGAAATAAAATATAAAAAGAAAAATGTGAGTGCATTAATGCAAACAAGTTATACTGTCTTTTATTTAAATATTTATGACAAATTTTCTAGATTAAAGGCTCCCATATCTATACTTACTGAAAAAAAATTCTCAATGAGAAATTTAAGGTTGAATGCCTCAACTTCTGGATCAAAAGGTACTACTGAGTTTCTTTATTTTCACTTGGTTTTCCCCATTGGTTATTTTTCCCATTGGTTTCTATATCTCCTCATCATTGTTCCTGGGATACCTCCCCTTCTTTGACTGGAGATGGTTCAGGATGGACATTGGAAAACTCCTCTCAAATCCTCCACTATCCAGGCAATTCACCCTAGCATTTCTCACCAGGTTGCTCTCTTGGATTTCATGATCTCCAGAAACCCATCATTCTATGAGGTGAATTCAACTCTATATCTTACACCTCCTCAGATCATTTCCTGCCATATGCTCCTGCATAGGGTACCTCTCCTCTCCCTTCTCATGTATTTTCTTTCCCATTAGATTCTGAGATCTGTAATGCCCAGGACCACTTATTCCTTTCTTTGCATTCCCAGCACTTGAAACCATGTCTGGCACATAGTAGGCTCTTAATAAATGTTTAATGACTATTGACTGTTTGAAGTACAAGTTGAGCTTTGGGAAAGAGGCACTCTTTTGCTCAGTAAAGGCCACAGGGCACTGTATAAAAGCAAAGTGTGCATTTCCTAAAATTTCCAGGTTCAGAGCAATCCTATGATCCTTTTGAGAATTTCTGTGAGTAAGTGTATTGTTGTAATATACTGTTTATTTGTGTAAAGAGTGAACATCAGGATTAAAATCACTAGAGGCAGTTAAGTACCTTTGCTTCTCTGGAGAGTTGACTCCATTATATGAGTCAAAAGACCAGGACTCATAGAATCTAGTTAGTTCAAAGAATGGGGGGGGGGGGTATTTGCAGGGAGTGGGAGAAGGGAATTGATTTCGGATGGTATAAATCCAAAAAATTCACACATGTCTACAGTCAACCCTGGCCAGCAGGAAGAGGTAAAGCTAATAATAGTAGTCTGATGATTCGATGAGAAGCACAGAGAGCTCAACTTTCTCAGAATTTGGCTGCTGTAGGATAGATTCTCATAACTATCATGGCAACTATGAGATTCCTAGGGCCAGATCCTTTTTTGTTGAAAAGGACTAGATAAATAGCTATTGATGTTGTGTGGTAATCAAACTATTTTTAAAAACACAACGTTTATTGACTATCTAACTGATCTAACTGGAAAAGACCTTAATGGTATATGAAGGCCTGACCAACTGTGCCATACTATCATATCTGCTACCTCCTATTCAGAAAACTACCATAAAGTTGTAATCAAGGCAAACCCTACATATTATAGAATCACAGAATTTTAGGGTTGGAAGGGACCCAAGAGACCATGTAATTTAATTGATAAATGAAAAATAATTCCCTTTATACTATACCCAATGAGTGGTAATCTAACCTTTATTCTAAGTACTCCATCATATCTTATATGATGTTGTTATTTGTAAACCTTAAAATTTCTCAGACTTATGAATGTTGGAAATTTCCCCATTGGGGAATCTTCTACTTTAAAAAATTCCCTAGCAGATAGTGAGAATTCTACTTGAATGTGAAAACTCCTTGCCTTGGGAATATCCCTACTCCACCTTACTTAAGACTGCTTTAGGACAGAAAACTCCTTACTGAACAATGAAAGTGCTTTGACCCATGCTTATGGAAAGGACAGGAAGTTCTTTGAGTCATTCCTGTTTTTAAAATTGATACAATGGGATGCTAGGTACCCATATAGGTGGGGCAACTTGTAAACTACTTAAACCTAAAAGGGTGATAACTTATTCAGAGGTTTTTTCTTAATGAAATTTGTCGACACAGCAGCATTTTTTTCCTGACTTACTAAAGAGATTAAAACTACTCAGCTGTGAATTCAAAATGGGCGGTCCTTTAGAAACATCTACAGTGATTGGTAGATGTAAGGACTTGGGGGAGGTGACAGAGGAAATTTTGCCCTTAAAAATAAGAGCTTGGATCTCATTCAGGGATCTCGATTTCTGATTCTCATTCTGGAGGATCTCATTCTGAGAGACTCATTTCCTTGAGGACTGATGCTTGAGGGCCCTTTCCTTGGAGATAGATCTCTTTGAGGAGAAGTGCTCTTGGAGGAAATCTTATTCTGAAGGAGAGCTCCTTGAGGAGCTCCTCTGAGGGGCTCTGTCCCTCTGGGGTAGGAGCTCTGGAGGCTCTTGAGAGAGGCCCTTTGAAACAATCTCTGGTTGGAAGACTCTTCGAGGAAGGACGCTGGCCTGGTGTCACTAGTATCCTTGTTTAGTCAGACCTTGTGGTGAGTGTTAAAAAACTGACTGATTTCTCTTTTAAGACTCAGGTCTAGGCCATATTGGCTTGAGGCCCTTCATACTTATTCCTTTCTTACTCTCTCTCTCTTTCTTTGCTTACTCATTGTATTGTTAATTAAAATCTCTATAAAACCCAATTGACTTGGGTATTTAATAATTGGGAATATTTCCCTGGCGACCACCTTATATTTGATTTTAAAACCCAAGACACTGTAGTGAAACATATTTCTGCGGTCAAATTTACTCACCCTCTCTTATATCTATCACAATTTATATCTTTCACTATTTTAATCACTACAGTTTAAGACCTCAACCATTTTAAATCTCACATATTGTTCAGTTATATTCAACTCTATGTGAACTCATTTGAGATTTTTTGGCAGAGACTGGAATGATCTGCCATTTCCTTCTCCAGCTCATTTTATAGATGAAGAAACCAAGACAAACATAGTTAAATAACTTGCCTAGGGTCACGCAGCTACTAAGAGTCTGGGGTCAGATTTGAACTCATGATGATGAGTCTTCCTGACTCCAGATCTGGCACTCTATCCACTGTGCAACCTAGCTGTCATATCTTATATATACCTATTTATAAATGTGTTTTCTACCCCATTAAAATGGAACCTCTTTGAGGGCAGGGGCTATTTTTTTTGTTTTCTTCATATCTTTTCTACATGATAGTTCTTCAAATACTTGAAGTTGACTGTCAAGCTTTCCCCATCCCCCATCTAAGTCTTCCCTTCTCCAGACTAAACATCTCTGTCTCTAACTAATCCCCAGATGTATTACTTGAAGTACTTCCCCACCCTGGTTCTCCTCTGGATGCTGTACCAAGATCCAATAAATGCCCTCTCTAGTCAGCAGTGATTGATTATAATCTTGCTCCACTATAATCTCTGGAGACCTTCAATATTCTTGGGTTTCCAGTCAAGATGTCTCTAGCTCCTTCTTCCCACTCCTTTTTTCACTTTTGATAAAACTCATGAATGATGCTTAAAGTATATGAAATACATGAAGTATAAAGTAGGCTTCATAGCCAACAGCACAATAATGAGATATTATGGCATCAGGAATGTGTACTCTTTCATAGCAATGTCCTCCTATACCTCACAGCCTTAACAGAGCCAAAAAAGGCTCTTTATATGTGGCAAATTTATGGGTTTTGCCAAGATAAAAATAATTGCTTCTGATACAAACTCGGCTAACTAAGGAGACTCTAGATCCTTTCCTCCTCTCAGTTTCACTCATGAAAGGTTCATGGGTTCATAGGGCTTCAGAAAATAGTGAAACCTGCCAAATTTGCCTTTGGAGGATAGAGTGAAAACTGGAGAGAAATCCCCATAATTCCTGAGAGCCTCTATTTCAGAGACCTGGGTGTTCTTTAGCATTTCTCCCCCACCCACCTTGCTCTTAGGTAAGTATGTCTATAGTGACATCTTTGACTTCCTCATAGGATCACATATTTAGAGATGAATGAGACCTCAGAGACAATCCAGCCCAACCCCTTCATTTTATAAACTAAGAACCTGAGGCTCCTGAGGTTTACCCAAGGTCACATAATAAGCCGCAAATCTAGGATCTGAACTGGTTATCCATTTCAAATTCAGCATTCCTTCTATTGCACCACTGGACTTTAATTCAAGATACAGATATGTACTCTACCAAGGCAGACTGAAGCATCAACATGTCTTTGTAAGGTGGTCTTCAGTAGTTTTTCTGGCTACAAAAACTCAATACCTGGCAATTAACCTTGCATTAAATAAATATCCCTTAGTTCAGAAGATAAATACACACTAGATACTGCCTGGTCCACACCTGGAGCCTTTCCAACTTGATAGGATCTGTCAACGTATATAGCTTTGGAAATCCCAGAATCCCCTCCATTCCATGATCAGATATCATGAGGATTTTAGAATTGATCCTTCCTTCAGATTTTAGTGTAAACAATTGATTAAAGCTCAAAGCAAGATTGTAGTTCTCCTTTAGCAAACCTTTATTTTGAAAAGGAATCAAAACAGGACACAGAGGGGATTTCTCTAATGTGTACAATGAAGTGAAGGGTGCTGCATCTTTGATCAGAAGACTATGAACTATAATCTGTTACTTCTCCCCTATGTAATTTTGAGAAAATCAGCTTAATGTCTCTTAGCCTCAGTTTCCTCAACTGTAAAATGAAAAAGCTGGACTAGATGACCTTGAAGGGACTTTTCATCTCTAAATTGATGATCAGTGAGAATATTTGCCTTGAGGATATTTTTCCTTAAATTACATTCTATTACCATCCTGGGGTGTTCAGGGTGTTCAGGAAAGACAAGTACCTCTGGTGAAAGGGTTTGCCTAAGGGATTGCCTTTTCAGAGCTGCTTTCCTACTTTGGTGTCCACCTGCCATCCAGCTTTCATCTGTGGCTCTAAGAAGTAGCAATATGCATAATGGACACAGTCTGGTCAACCATCTCAGCAGGCGGCTAACCCAGGTAGAGGGTAACTGACAGGCTACAAATCCATCAGTGAGACAGGGGGTTGTCTACCCCAGGTGTAGGAAGACTTCTCCTGGCAGGAGTGGATGAGAACATTTTTTTTCCAATGGCCATGAAAGCAGCAGAAGTGAGTGTTATGGAGCACTTAAAGCTTGGTTAGACATTGAAGATGTCAACATCATCTACTGCATCCCAAGCCATTACCAGTTGTCTTGACTTTTTTCTTTTCACTGGACTCCAATCCCTCTAGAAGAGAGAGACTGATGACTTTGTGCAACTTTGCCTCACTTAAATCCAATTTGTACACAGGTCAAACGATATCAGTGGTGATGTCATTTTGGTCCTTTTCTTTTCTTTTTTAAACCTTTACCTACTATATTAGAATCAGTACTGTGTATTGGTTCTAAGGCAGAAGAGCAGTAAGGGCTAGGCAATGGGAATTAAGTGACCTGCCCAGGGTCACGTAGTGAGGAAGTGTCTGAGACCAGATTTCAACCTGGGACCTCCTGTCTCTAGGTCTGGCTCTCAATTCACTGAGACACCCAGCTGCCCCCTATTTTTGTCCTTTTTGGGTACAATGGACAACAACCAACCAACCAACCATTCACAAGATTACATATATTCAGTGTGTTGGGAAATTGGAGTAACGTGGCTAAGAAATCACTTGGGGCTGATAAACTCACTCTCAAGTGAACATTATTAAATGACTGTAAGGCTGTCTGCAACTAGTGAAAGAACACATAGCCTTGGCACCCAAATCAGGGAAGAAACAGGATAACAGAACTAACAAGGTAAATCCTAAAGCAGAAGGGTGTCCAGTACTACATGCAAAAGAAGGGTATCAGATAAAAGCAGAAAGGAGAGGAGTCATGAAAAAAGGAGTCAATAGATTTAGACAAGAAATGGGACTCTAAGAATAAGAAGAGATTTTATAGGATATAGTAGAAATGAAATAATCATTCTTTTCAACTGGAACTTGAGAAGGAAAACTAATGCAGTAGAGGCTCAACAAAACAAGAGTCTGCCCAATACTACAAACCTGCAAACAGACTGAGTAATCTGGAATACTCTTTGTTTTTTCTTATAAATCATTCTTAGGCTCACATGTAACTTCAATTTCTTTATCTGTAAAATAGGGAGGATAATTGTTGTTCATTCTTTGTTTTCAAAGAGGAAAACAAAATCGGAGGACTTAAGTGAGGCAGTATTACACAATCTCTCTTCCAGTCATCAAAGTCCAGTGGCAAGATAAAAGTGAGGTCAATTGGTGATGACTCAGGATCCAACTGATAGCCTTTTTGATGACTGACCAGCCTCCAAGCACTCCACAATGTCTACTTCCACAGCCTTCATGGCCATTGGAACAAATTGCCCTTATCCACCCATTCCAACCAGGGCAACCCTTAAAAGTTCCATAAAATAATACAGATGGAAGGGACCTTAGAAGTAGTCTAATATGATCTCCCTCATGTTCCAGACAAGTAAATTTTCAGTGTGAGCATTTATACTTTTGAAATTAAAAAATGCCACAAATCAGACTTTGATTTATTGTTTTGTTGATTTCTAGTGGCTATTAGGGGCACCTAGGTGGCACAGTAGAAAGAGTGCCAGGCCTGAAATCAGGAAGACTCATTTCTATGAGTTCAAAACTGCCCTCAGACATTTACTAGATGACTCTGGGCAAGTCTCTTTGCCCTGTTTGCCTCAGTTTCCTCATCTACAAAATGAACTGGAGAAAAAAATGGCAAGCTACTCTAGGATCTTTGCCAAGAAAAATCTCAACTACAACTGAAACAAACAACAACATTGAGAGGCTATCAGCTTTGTTGATCGCATGTTATGATATTCATTGTTGTATCCCCTATAAAATTCCCTGGGTCCTAAATCTTGGGGTCACTCTGGCTGTGGTAGGCCAATCCTAGAAAGCAGAGGAAAAAAATCCCCGAGGAATACATCCTTTCCATTCTATTAGCTCCTGGCTTTCCTGTTTTACTAAATATGTCAAGTATGTTTTGGAAAAGTCCATATCTTAGGAAGGGATTTTGTAAGGAGCCTCCGTTTTCCTTACTGGAGCTTTGGCGGGTGAGCAGTCTTCTCTCCTTCCTCCGGACTCCTTTACCTCTCTTATTGTCTGTACTGCTCAATACATAGCATGTGCTACTTCATGACAGCTCATTTTCTGTTATTTGTATTATTAACTACCAATTCATGAAAGTATGTGCTCTTTCCCCAACCTACAAAGAAACTCTTTGTGAGTAAGTAATATTTACTATGCCTCCTTGTTCTCAACAGAGGTCTTACTCAACAAATGCTATGTGCAAAGGGGCACTTAATATGTTTTTATTGAATAAAGGAATAAATAACTTATCTGTTGCATTTAGGGCAAGGATTCTTAACTTGGGATCCATGAACTGATTTGTTTGTTTTTCTACATTTTGACAATTATATTTCAATATGCTTGGTTTCCTATATTTTACTTTATTCCTTTAAAACATTATTATGTGCCAAGTCACTTAACTTCTGTTTGCCTTGGAAGCAGCTAGATGACTCCATGGATAGAGCACTGGGTCTGAATTCAGGAAGATCTGAGTTCAGATTTGACCTCAGATACTTGATAGTTGTGTGGCTCTGGGCAAGTCACTTAACCTCTGCCTTAATCCACTGGAGATGGAAATGGAAAAGCACTCTGGTATTTTTGCCAAACAGACAAACAAACCCATGGACAATATGGTCCACTGGATCATGAAGAGTCAGACATGACTGAATAACAGCAATAGGACATTAATAGCCCAGTCCAACTTCCAAGACTAACAGAGTGGGGGAGAAAAAAAAAAGATTTCCTATTTCTCTCACCTTTCAGAGATATATTCTTTTACATTCTAGTAGTCACACATGTTGTTCTCTTGGTTCTCTTTACATCACTTTACATTAGTTCATGCAGATTCTTACATGTCTCTCCAAATTCCTCATATCCTGTTTCTTATTGTGCAATAATATTCCATTACATGCTTGTACCTGGACTGCTACAATTCTTATATCATAGCCATTTCCCCACCAATGAGCACCTCCTTTCCCTTTTGGTTTTTGCTATCACAAAAATTTATTCAACAAGAAATCTTAAGCACCCACTATGTGCCAGGTGCTGAGAGGACAGCTAGGAATATTTGTCTTTCTGTGGGGATTTTCATTTGTCTTTCTGTCCTCTTTCAGGCCAACCTCTCGGATTATGTACTCTCTGAGTTATAGAGCTCTCATCTGATGACTAGATCTTTGTCTGATGGGGAATAGAAAGCACTTACAAACAATTTTGTTTCCTAAGCCTTCCTTTCAGTCTCACCTTTGTTCTTGGCAAGTGCTATAGGAATACAGATTTAATCCCAGAAGACTTCTAGGTGGGAGTAAACGATGAACCAGGTTCTGATGGGAGAAAGAGACACAGCTCTGGGGAGGGAGTGGAAAAAAGAGGGAGCATGGGACCAAGGATGAGCTAGTAAATGTTTAACAACCAGGTTGTTGAGTTGAGGGGGCAGGTTGTACACATGATAACACTTTTATTGTTTAGTCTTTACTTTACATCTCAGAATCAATACTGCATATTGGTTCCAAGACAGAAGAGTGGTATTTATGTACATTATGCAGAAATCATTGGCTAGATGTTTGACCCTTGGAAAGTCACTGGATCATTTTTCCCTCAGTTTCCTCATTAAGTATTCAGTGTAAAGAATATAGTAGATACTCAACAAATGGACAAATGCAAAAAAAAAGTGAATGAGAAAATTGACTTGACTAACATAGTCTAGCTCATATACAATTTTATTATTTAACTTGTATATTTTATTTAATAGAAGAGGATGAATGAGAGAAATTATTGATTTTCCCAAGGCTACACACCTAGTTAATAATAGAACTAAGACTAGAACCCTGCTTCCCTGTGTCCTAGTCCAATGTTCTTTCTCTTTCTATTGAATTCTTCCAGTTTAGCTGTTCTAGAAGATGGAAGAAGTTCAATCAACCAATAATTCAATGTGCATTTATTAAGCACCCACTATATACTAGGCACTATTCTGGAGGATAGGTATTCAGAAAAACATTGAGAAGGGAGAGTATTCCAGTCATGGACTCCCTCAAAGTCTATCTGTATGCATGCTAGGATGAATTTGGTTAAATAAGCTAACACCAAACCTCTCTCTCTGTCTCTGTCTCTCTGTCTTTGTCTCCCTCTCTATCTGTCTCTTTGTCTCTGTCTGTCTCTGTCTGTCTGTCTCTCTCTTCAATGATATTGTCAGGAAGCCCACATCTATTAAGAATAAAAACAGGGTAATAGTTTGAGGAAAATTTCATCAATGTCATTGACAACAGATGTTTGTATATTTGGAAATTGTCCCAAACTACCTACAAGAAATGTGACTGAGAGAGAAGAGGAAGAAGATAGAGTTGATGGAGGAAGAGAAGAAAAAAATAGAAAAAATGGCCAAAATTTGTTCAGCATTTTATATTTATTATATCACTTGATTCTTACAACAATCTTGCATTGTATGGACTGGTGATATTAGTATCTTTCTTTCTAGTGCCTTTCTTTTGCCAAATAACTATCTTTTAGGATTGATCTTGACAAGCTGATTACATACTACTCCCTTTTGTGAATTCTACAATCCAGACAAACTCACCTATTTGCTCTCCCCTATTTACAACATGCCATTTCCTCTCTCCAAGCCATTGCAGAGGTTTTCTCCTATGCCTGGAATGTTTCCCTCATCTAACAGCCTCTTTCATTGCACTCAGTTCAAACAGGGGCCACTTCTTACAAAAGACGTTTCCTGATGCTCCCACTTCTTAGTTCTCCAAAATTCCTTTGTATTTCATACTAAGCTCCTTCAGTACAGGATCAACTTTGTTTTTGTCCTTCTGTTGGTATGGTTTAGTGTAGTGTCTAACAAAGAAGCTTTTTACTAAAAGTTTGCTGGTTTGAATTGAATTGAATTAATATCCTCTTTACTGGTGAAAAAAAAAACACCTGAGATTCAGAGGAGTTAAATGACTTGCCCACAGATACATAGCTTATAAGTGTCAGAAGTGGGATCCATATTCAGCTGTCACCTGAATTCAAGTCCAATTTTCCTTTTGCTAAACCATTCTACCCAAGCTTTTGTTCAGTGCTTAGATTTGTTCAACAATTCAGTTATATACTTGTAGGTTTGTGGTACCCAGCAATGTTCTTTAAACATCAGTCTTCTAGCCCCTGAGTTTGACTTTAGGCTGATTGTGTTTTTATTAATAATAAGAATCAAGATGTTGGGTAAGCCTCTTTGTTTGCCCTTGGGCTCATCATCCCCAAATTTAAAAGCTTTCTTCTTTATAACATGACCTGGGATGGATGCGGGTGGATCAAGAGGAGCTATAGAGTCAGTTAGAGAGGCATGAGGTAACATAATAGCTTCTTGGCCTTTTCATTTTTAATGAATTTCTGCTCTCTTCTTTCTCTATCTAATATATCTTTTCTTCTATCTTCCCCTTCCACAGCATTTTCTTCCTTTCTTCTCTAGCTTGCCTTTCCCCACTATCTTCTCCCTCCTCTTCATCTAATTCTTTATTATTCTTTTCATCCTACCATCTTCTCTTCTCTCCATTTTCCCTTCTTTATCTCTGCCCGCAGCACCTCTCTCTGTCTCTCTGGCCTCCTTCCCTCCTCTCTCTCTCTCTCTCTCTCTCTCTCTCTCTCTCTCTCTCTCTCTCTCTCTCTCTCTCTCTCTCTCTCTCTCCTTCAGTATGTCTTTCTCTCTGCCTCTCTGTCCCCATCTTTGCCTGTCTCTCTTTCTGTGTCTGTCTGATTATCTGTCTACCTACCTATCTGTTTGTCTGTCTGTCTATGTGTGTGTGTTGTGGAGGAGAGAAATTATAAGGCATGCAGCAAGACAAGAAGCTGGAGATTGATCAGCTATCAGTCAAAGGAAAATTCCATTTGGAATGTGACTGGGAAACAGTTGAAGGCAAGAGCCAACTGCTGGATTGTTTTTCTGGGCTTTTGGAGGATGTTGGTGACTTGGAAGGAAGAAGCTGGGTCTATCTCTGGGACTTGGGATAATCAAGTTGGAGGTGGTCTGACTGATTTGAAGGCAGAAGAAGAAGGACAATGGTCCACATATCTCTCTCACACTAGCTCTGTTTCACGGTAGTGACTGAATTGCCATTTCTCTCAATATTCTCTAACCTAAGGCTTACTGTAGATAATAGGGAAACCTCCAACCCTCTTACCTTCATTATCTTTCCTGTTTTCCCCAATAAATCCTTATTTGAGATAAGGAAGAGAAAGGAGTATTTCCTCTGAAACATCATAGTTCACCCTGAAGAAGGCTGAAGAAGAAGAGGGGAAGAAGGGAGATTGGAAGAGAGAGGAAGGGAGGTAAAAAAAGGAGGAGGGTAGGCAAAAGAAGATAACTACCTGATCTATTAGTTGTCTAGTATCCATCAAATATACTCCCTCCAATATTATCTATTACAATTTGGCACCCCGGGCTGACTGGACTTTACAGTCCTAAAAACAAACAGCAAGATGTTCAAGCAAGTACTCTGTGGGGTAGTTGTGCTGGCAGCCATTATGACTTACTGGATTTATAACATCATATATAGTAAAATGACCACCATGATAGTAGATTCGGTGGAATGCCTGGGCAACACCATGATGCTCATACTACAATGGCCATTCCAAAAAGAAACTGTCCTTTGGCACATTATTTTATCAAGGCAAAGAGCTAGACCAGATTAAGGATAAGGGACATGGCCAGACAGATAGTGCACCCAAAGAGAAAGAGAGAAAGGCAAAGAAATCAAAGGCTAATGCACAGGGAAATGACAGTGACAAGGACACTGTCTGATAGTGAACCTGAAAAAATTTGTATATAAATTGTATATAAAAATCTTGTACCTTATGCAAGGACATTTTCTAAAATTCCTTGGTAGAAAGAACACTAGCTTTGGAGTCATGGGAGCTTCAGTTCAAATCTTGACTCAACTATTCACTCCCTGTATGACTTTGAGCAAGTTAGTCAAACTCTCTGGGCCTCACTTTCGTAACCTATAAAATGTGGGTATTAAACTGGGTGGCCACTGTGTTTCCTTTCAATTCTAAATCTATGATCCTATGAATGTTCATACTAAGAAGAATTGACCTTTCTTTGAAGCTTCTTATACTGCTCACCCTTCATCTCACCCATTACCCTCATGTCTCTCATATTCCCTTAACTTTCAAGTCATGTGAAATCTAGATTAGTTTGGCCAAGCCTATCCTCTCCTAAGGCTAATCTGACTTTGTCCATGCTCCAAGGCACATTATTAGCCAATGGAATGGGGACTTTCGAGGAGACAGATACACCCCAGACCTTACCCTCAGCCTCTAGTCTCACTCTTCCCATCAATAAAATAAGGTTCTTGATGCCAAATCCATTCTGCTTTATATGGAATTCTGTTTTATTCACTAAATATTAAATTAAGTCATATATATGTCTATAAATACACACACACACACATATCCAGTCCCATGCTAAATGTTATGGCAGGAAAAAAAAGAGACTGAATCTCCTTTTTTTTCAAGAAGCCTGCAGTCCTGATGGATGTTGGAACATAATATACACATGACAGTAGAAAATTTAGAACTAAATTAAATAATAATCAAATGGTCAAATTCAATGCCAGAGAAGAGATGAGTAAATGTTTCTTTCTCTTTTCACTGAAGAGGTGGGGGGATGATGGGTATGGCTTATGGCATAGAATGTCACACAAGGGCAGCTAAGTGGCATGGTAGATAGTATATAGGGACACAGTAGATGGAGCTCTGAGTCTGAAATCAGGAAGACTTGAGTTCAGATTTGATCTCAGTCATTTACTATCTGTGTGACCCTGGGCAAGTCACTTAACCCTTCTTTGCCTCTGTTTCCTCATCTGTAAAATGATGATAATAATAGTACCTTATCTCTTAGAGTTGTTGTGATGATCAAATGAGATAATAATTATAAAGTGCTTAGCATAGTGCCTGGCACATAGAACATGCAACATAAATGTTAGCTATTAAATATTAGCTTCATAAATTAGCTATAGTTATCTACAGATAAGCTATAATTTGGTTTTCCTTTTAATTCTATTGTGGTTTTTTTTTGTCATAAGGGAAGGGCTTCCCAGAAGGAGAAAGGAAAGCATAGGCTACTTGGAAAACATAAAAAATAAATCACATCAATAAGAGTGAAACACACACATTAAAAAAATAAAATAAAGGTTTTAGAAAGTAAATAAATAAATAAATAAATAAATGAATGAATAAATAAATAAATAAATAAATAAATTGGATATAACCAAATGCAAAAATGGATGGCCAGACCCCTTACTTTACTGGGGCAATTAGAGATAGCACTTCTTATGGGAAGACATTTGGACCCCAGCTATAAGAAGCAACACCTCCATGCCCAGTTATTTACAAGATTGTTTATTTACGGGTCTTCTAGAATAAGCATGCAAAATCGGCATGAATCTTTGATCAAGGCTTTTTCATTATTTTTACTAGAAAAGTGGATAGACAGAGTAGTTATCAAAGAATTTGCTGGGAACCAGGGCAAAGAGGTAAGTTCTAGTTATATGAATAAAATCAAGACAGTTCCTATCCTCAAGACATTTATATTCTAATATGGGAAAACAACACAAAAAGCTGTGCTGAAAGGTGGGGTGAAGAAAGAAAGGAAGGATATTCTTGTGGGGGCAAGGCAATGGGGAAGAGGAGTCCAGAGAGTCTGGGTGGGAATGAAGTGAATCATGACTTGAATCCTTCATAAAATGGTGGTTCTAGAGAGGGAGTCACCATTTGGGAGAGGAGAGTCTCAGGGTAGGGGTCTCTCAAGAAGGGTGCTCTCTTGTATGTTAAACCAAGTATTCTGATTATGTACCTCCCCCTTCTGTCATGGCAGTCTGCTGCCATGCAGAAAAAGCCAAAGACATTAATAGCAAATCCTGGCAGTAGCACTAGCCTCAGAAAGGGTAAGAATCCCTCGAGGAGGTTAATACAATATGTTATTCAGTGAATAGCAGAAGGTATAGTGATAGAGAAGGAGCTCAGAACACAATTGAATACAAACCAAGAATTCAGCAGGAGTAGAATCCACATCCAGAATCAAATGAAACAAAGCTGAGATGTCCAGAGGGAAAGCTAGGAAGCAGCCAGATGCCATGGAACTTGACTGATCATAGTGGAATCAATTTCATTTTTCCTGTGCCAAGAAAGACTTACCTATAAATTCCTTTGGATGGATATAGAAGACATGTGAGGTATGTTTCTCCTTATAACTTTACAGAAAATACTATGGCGGGACTCGGGAACTGAATGTCTTCACTATGTCTGAATCAATTCTAAGTCAGTATATATGCATTCTGTCCAATGCTATTATATGCATATTTCCTGAATGTTGTGTAAGAAATGTGACTACCTTCTGAAATAAAAATTATATTTCCTCATAAAAATGAAAACTTTGTTCTGGGCAGATAACTCACACTGAGGGTTTTAATCTCTTTATTTCTCTTCTGGCTATTCTCTCCAAACTCAGGTGAAGAGAACAGGAAACACAGTTAATTAAGTTAATTAGCTTATTATTACTCTGATTACTATTATCTCTCTCTTTTCTCCTTTTTTTTGCTATAATTCAGGTAGAAATGGCCTGAGAACAAATCACTGTTTTGCTTCTATTCCTTTATATGTGATGTTCTGGGAATTTTTGAGCAGTTAAACAAAATAACTCTACTTTGTAATTGAATAAGAATATGGGGATATAAGCTCATCTTCTGTAGTCTCCTAACTCTATCTTACTTATACAGAGTTGTTTGTACTGTGGAAAGGAAACCAGACTAACAGTTTGTGTGGGGGAGGGCCAACTGGGAGGGGCAGTTGGGTCTTGTGACTAGCACTTCCTTCCTGCTGGGAGAGGTCTTGCGTCCTGGGGCTGGAGGAGAGTGGAGCTTGTTCAGCCCAGTCTGGAGTGGCATGCTCTTCTTGGTTCAGCCCAAAGACACAGGCTTCTAAAGGTTAGAATTGTTCTTGTTTGCTTTCTGTGTACTGCTAAGATTCTGAATTAGAACAACGAGAGTAGACAGGAGTGGGACAAACTCTCCGCCAGCCTCTGGGGCCGGGCCTCAGGTCTGAAACTGAGAAAAAACTCCAATCCCAACTAGTTATTAAACATTATATTATTTGAATTCGCAGTCAGATAAGTGGACTATCTCTTCTGGTCATAGAGGGAGCTGAACTTCAGTTCCAGTCATTCAAAGACAAACCGTCCTTATTGGACCCCTGCTGTTTCCTCTCAGCAGGGGGCATCTCCCTCCCTTGCCTCACCAAGCAGTGTTCCCTCTCTCCCCTTAACTCCTCCTTACCCCATAGAAACCTCCCGTTTATCCCCATTTTCCCCATTTTTCCCAATCCTATTTCCTTTCCCAATAAATATTACAGTTTTTGGCAGAGCCAGCTAGGTTTTCCAACCTATTTTTGTTAAGAATTTGGGGAAAGGAAGCAACTGGAGGTTTCAGAGAAGTTGGGCCTGCATACATTTCAAAAGCCTGTGTGACTGTGAAAAGTAACTGTTTTGAGAGCAGTGCTGAGTGCAACTAATCTGCCTAGTAATACCACACCCAAAAGAAACCACTCCTCCAGAAGGGAGGAGGTGACTCTTAAAGGGCCAGACTTAAAATTTTTTTTCTGTTGCAAAAGGCTTTTCAAGATACAAGACGGCAAAGAAACTGTTATTTGCCATGGGTTATCTAGCCTGGATTGCATATTTCTTGTATGTTTTATGACTTATTGTTTGTCACGATTCCAGATTATATTTATTTTCTGCTTAGCATCTATGAAACTTTGCAATGACTGAATATAAGTATGTATTGCTTGATTTCATTCATTCCCACATATGTCGGAGCATTATTCTTCTTAACCAAATTATACTATGCCCTAAAAATAGGTGTGCATCTAATTTTTGGGAAAAAAGCAAAAGATAATGAAATGGCTGTGATGATTTTAGCCATGAAGGAGGAGATAATGCAAATAAAGGAAATGATGAAGCAATTGACTGAAGAGAAACAATGTAGCAAAGGTATTAACACACAACAAGACATACCTAAAAATAACAATGTAGTTCAGCAAGAAAATACAGATGGGGCTGAAGGTGGACTACCAATATTGCCACTAAGAGATCAAACAAGCCTACAACCAGATAGCGGCATAATTCATATTAAAACACATAAACCATTTACAACAGCTGACCTTGAAAGTCTGAAAAGATGGATGCCTTCCTGGTTTTCAGAACCGATGAGATATTTAAAAGAATTTAAAAGAGCAATTAGGCTTTATGATCCAGATTTCCAGGACACTGAAATTCATCTCTCAGAATTACTTTCAAAAAGGGAAAAACAACAATTCATTGATGAAACAAGAAAAAATCCAAATTTAACATCATGGCCAGAGGAAGGAACAGACTTAGAGTTATCTAATAATGAAAATCTACGTTACCTAAGAAAAGCCAGAGAAGACTTATTAGAAGCAATGAAAAGTTTTTCAAAAAGACCAGATACTTGGGGAAAACTTGAGAGATTGAGACAGGAAAGTGGGGAACATCCATCTAAGTTCCTCGATAGAGTGATTGAAGTAGCAGAGGATGTGCTTGGATTTGAAAATTTAACTGAACAAAATCTCCAACACATAAGGAGACAATTTGTGGAAGGCAGTAACACACCTATTAGATTACATTTTAAACTTCAGTGCCCAGATTGGGAAACACTAAGTCTGGAAGATTTAAGAAAAACGGCAACTTACATATTTTCAGGTCATAAAGAAATGCTAGAGGAAAAGGATGAAATAATAAAAGACCTTAAAGACAAGCTCAAGGAGGCAAATAGCTCAAGTAAATGTAAAGAAATTGAAGAAATAAAAAATCTAGCCACTCTGCAATCATACAAACCCACAAGAAATTACACACAAAGTAATCAAAGGAGAAATTTACCCAGATGTTTCCTCTGTGGAAAAATAGGTCACATGGTTCGAGACTGTTATTTAAAGGCACAATTATTCCAAGCTAATAACAAACTGAGGTCTTGGAAAAGCAATGTAAAGTATAGCAGCAATAAAACACAAACAAATGCAAAATGTTGTGATTGTAATTGCAAGAAATCATTGCAAGCACCAAATTTAGAAACCATGGAGAGGTACATCCAACAGGGAGCGACACCATGTTATTCGCAAGTAGTCTCAGGTGCTGCCAAACAAAGTCAGTTATGAAGCCAGGTTCATGGGGTAACATCAAAAAGGAAAAATGGGAAAGGAAAAAGGAAAAATGAAAAGGTAGGAGACTGCATGCAAATAGAACTTGGTGTTCCAAAAGCACAAAATAAAACTAAAGAACAGATAGAAGAAGAAATCCAATTAGATAATGATGTAACAGAGATTAAAGAGAAAATTTTTGGAACAGTGGAACAAGCTACAAAGAAAGAGGAAGAAACAGAACTGGCAACAGTTTGTAATACACAAACTGTAAATGAATTAATTGAAGCATATGAGCTAACAATAGAAGGGTCCAATGGGGAGGAAAATGCAATAACAGAGAACGTTCAAATTATCAGACCTCCTGGAGACAATGACTCTGAAAGCAGGGAAGATATTACAAAAGAAAATACCATTGACATAATAGAAAAGTCAATCTTAAATCCTTATGCAGAAGAATTCCAACCAATAGTAAGTGCACAAGAAAAAGCAAACACAAACATTGTTATGCCATCCTTAAGACTCCATGATGATGCAATTCCATTGCAAACTGATAATGAATTGCAAAATGAATGTTCAGAGCAACAAGAAAAGTTTGTAGATGAAGAACAAAACTGGGATTTGAACAAAATAGAAATAGAGGCACCTATGGTCCAAGTGTGCCAACAAAATGAGAACACAGAACCAAGGGTCATGATAAAAGTGGGTAATGAGATCTGTCCAGCTCTAATTGATATAGGAGCAACTAAATCTGTTTTAAAAAGTCTCCTGAAGACAGCCAAATTATAAGTTATGAACAAGTTAAAGAGCTTGCAAAAGACTTGGGGCATATAGAAATCACCAAGCAAGAGTCAATGCAAGATACGAATCACATTGCCTCCTTCCTTAGACTGTAAGTTCCTTGAGAGCAGGGACTGAACATTTTGCCTTTCCCTGTATCCCCAGTACTTTACACTATGCCTAACACATAGTAGATTAACACATGCTAGTTGAACTTATTTGCTGAAAGCATCTTTGAAACAACCTCAAAAAGAGGCACGTCAATAGGAACACCCTATATCTATGAATGCAAACCTATGGCACGTATGCTAGAGGGAGCTGTTCCCTTTCCCCTCTCCACTGTACCTGAGGACATTTCTCCCATCACCCACCCCTCTTCCCAGCAGCCAATGGGAGCGCTTCCTCCCTCCCCTGCCTGGGTTAGGCAGGGGGCTCACCTGCAGCTGAGGATTGCTGTTTGGGCACTTGGTCTCTAAAAGGTTCTTCATCACTGTCCTATGCCTTGACCTTTTCCCCATAATATTAATTTCTTACTAGATGTTATTGCTACTTTTAATATTATTGAAAGTGAATGATAATAATGTCTGTTTACATATACCATTTGGTCATTTAAAAGGCTCAATTTAAAAAAGATGTCCAGGGATGTCATTAAAATTTCTAGTGAGTGAAGAAGACCCAGCATTATGGGGGCTCTATAGATGGTGCAGAGGAGCAAAATATACTACAATTCTTCCAAGTCTGTCCCTAGATATGTAATCATAAACACCAAGCAAAAGGGTGCCATCGGCTTCTCCTTAGAGTGCTCCTAGATCCCCATGAAGGCGGTGATCCATACCAATTGAAAAGACTGGGACAAAGAAGTAGAATCTCTTGACTTCTGCAGTAATAGCGAGGGCATCATTGTCAATTGGATCTCATTGTTATTATTTAAAGAACAATCCTCCTGACTAGTGACAGCAAAGGTTCCTTGATCTATTTGTGTCTGAGTGTCTCCTCTAGATGAGCTTATCCATGAGTAGTAAACATCTGGTATCTTGTTATCCTCCAGAATTTTGTGGCAAAACTCAACTCCTATCCCATAAGGTGAAGGATCTATGATAAAAAAAAACCAACCCAACAGTGGTACATTACTCAGATTCAGGCATCAGTTACTGCTTGATATTTGGGAAGGCGCCCTTTGTCCCTGAGTACTTACTCTCTCTTATTCTTAGTCTCTCACCTATAAAATGAGGATAACCATAGCACCAACCTCACAAGGTCTCTCTGAGAATCAAATGAGCTCTGTAAATGATATAGACGTAAGGATATAAATATTCATAATCATCAACAATAACACAAGATTGCCACAGCATCTCACTTTATCATGAGGCTTATTGTTGGCACAGCTGGCTTAGTGCCCTGAGAGCTAGTTCAAAGACACTTCGAGTCACTGTTCAAACCTTTAAATGATTCAGGTTTTTTCCTCCTCAGAACAAAAGGTACACTCTAGATTTCAGTCCTCATGGCAATGGTGTTGTTCAATTGTGTCCTACTCTTCCTAACCCCAATTAGGATCTTGGTATCTTCTTGGCAAGAGATACCATAGTGGTTTACCATTTTCTTCTCCAGCTCATTTTATAGATAAGGAAATCAATGCAAACAGAGTTAAGTGATTTACTTAGGGTCACACAGATAGTAAGTGGCTGAAGTTGGATTTGAACTCAGGTCTTTCTGACTCCCAGTCCAATGTTCTAACCACTGTACCACTTACCTGCCCCATAATACCATGACTAAAATCACACTGTTGTCCATTTTTGAGCACCTAGGAGACATATAGGAGGTGATTAGAGAAGCCCAAACAAAATTTAAAAGAAAAATAAAGATTGAATATAGATATGAGAGTACCTGAGTAAAGGTAATAATTAGACTCATCAAAAATGAGGGAAATCTCCAAAGGAAGAAGTGTAGAGAAAGAAGATGGTTCAGGATGGAGGCTAAATGGATGAAGGAGATAAACACTAGAAAGAAGACTGAAAAGAAATCAGACAGGTAGGAGGAGTAGAACATGATAGCCAGAGAGAGAAATATTATAAAAAGCAAAGGGAGAGGATATTTCCTGGAGAAGAGAGTGTCCAACAGTGCTAATAGCTACAAAAAGGTCAAGGACATAGACTAAGAGAAAGCTATCAATCAGAACACCAAATCAAAGATCACTGTGAATCTTGAAGAGAGATAGAATGGGAAGACATTACTAGATGTTGAAAAGTGAAAGGGTAGCAAGGAAATGGAGGAACCTTGCACAAATCATTTCTTTCTAGGAGTTTAGCAGTGAAATCATTGATTCATGGAACCGAGCTGTTAAGTTTTCAGTGTGAGCCATTACATCTGAGAAATCAGCAACTGCTACAAATCAGGACTTAATCTGCTGTTTCAATGCTTGTCTAGACTTAAGAAAGTGATGGAGAAAATGTTGATGATTCAGAAGAAACTTAAAAGTGCATCCTGTACAAATTTGGGGCTTCCTCCCACCCCCTGCCAAGAGAGCCGATTGTTAAACATTTACCAGCACACCACTGAGTAAAAAGGGGGATAGAGATAGAATTTCAAGTTAACTCATGACATAATACAGGGGACCATCTTTCCAGTTGTCACTGGACACCACGTGAGCTTTCATTACATCTTATCTTTAATTCCCTTTTACCTCCTTACACCTCCCCTTTCTGCCCACATGCCTCCCAGGAAAAGAGATCATTATCATGTATACTCTGTTCTGCTATAATGCTTGCTTGGAAACACAAATCTGTTTTAACCCAGTTACTATATTAGGGAATGATATGAGCTTAAGGCAAATTTTGTTTGCTTGTGCACAATTTGATCCACGAGAAAAATTAAAATGCAGAAAATGGCATCACTTCACAATAATTTAAAAGTTTCAGATCTCCCAAAATCCCAAAAAACAAACAAACTTCAGATCTTTGTCAAGGTATAGACCAACACTTATTATATGGCCTCTGATGCACTAAGAGCTGTAGGCTGAGAACATCACAGGTCAGTATCATTCAGTTCTTGATCCAAGTTCCTATCTTTTTCCAGGTGTCTGAGTGAGTGTATGTCCCAGTTGAAGATGGACCTGGTTAATTGGGGGGAACAAGAAAATATTCATGAACGGTTCAATCTTGTCATTCTAAAATCTTTCCATACTATTCCCTTGCTAAAATGAGCTTCTAACTCTTTTCCCACCTTTCCAAATGCAATCTGTTCTCTGAAATCCAGCTCATGATTGTGCCTCTGAGATGTCCTTGACTACTCTAGCCTACAGTCACATCACCCCTCCAGAAAGCTTACAGCATTTATAATCTATGCCCAATACCATGGGTTTCATAACTATTTTGTATCATTTTGTCATACTTATTGACATATTCTATAACCACTTCATACATAATCATTTGGCGGACCTATTGCCCTAGGAGATTTTATAATCTTTGGAATATTTTGTTTCTCTATCTATTCAAATACAAAGAAACAGAAGACATCCAATAAATATTTGTTAGGTTGAATTGAATTGGTTTAAATCATTTTCTGACCCTAGAATATTATTTGAAAATGTTTAAAATTTAAAAAAAAATGTTTACCAATAGAATTTCACTTGCCATTTAGCCTTTTGAATAGACAGGTAAGAAGAAATCAATGGAACAAATGTATGACTAGCCAGTGACAAGCTAATTTTTCAGCTATGTCAAAAGTACCTTCCTTTCCCGACAGGTGAATGACTCCCGGCAGCTTAGGGGGGAAAAAAAACCCTTCTAATGATATAAAAAAGAAGGATTAAAATGAAAACCAAAAACCTAGCCAGTGGTGGGTTTTTCTTTCTTTTTCAGCAAATAAAGTTAAAACAAACTGAATCTGTTGGCTATCATTTCTGAAATGTCAATTATCCTTCTGAGAGCAGGAAGAAAAAGCGACTTTCCTACTCCCCACCCCCAAATAAGAGAGGCTGGAATGCATTTGGGGCCTTTGTGGCTGTCCAAGGGGAGCCTTTGTCCTCGGGGACCCCTGCCTGACTTCCCGGGCCCAGACTGCCTGATTGCACAGGGGTACAGGAAGAGGAGCTAACATGGGTGATTGCAAGGACTATCCAATGTCAGCTGATTGTTCAGTATGAAGAAAATCATCTTTGCCAGACCTCCCAGGAAAGCTCACAGCTTCTGGTTTTCATTTTTCCCTTTGTGGGTAGGGTAGGTCTTGGGGGGGGGAGCTGGCGGGAAGGGGCTCTTGGTCACTTCTCTCCTGAGTGGATTGAGATACTCCAAGAAGCAATTGCATGCAGGTAGAGATGTCAAATGGCCACCAGAGCTGAGCCTGAGATTCCCTTGTTTTCCAAGTGTGAAGAAGACCTCTAAGGAATGGAACAGGCTTGTCCTCTCTGGAAGGACCACTTGAAGTGACAGTCAGATGAGGTTTTGAACTCATCCGTGAGAGAGGGGAAAATCCTTACCTGCCTCATGCTATGTCAAAGCCCCAAAACCCTGGCGTAGTGGGGCTAGAGGTGAGGGATTGTCTCTCTTAGAGAGACTCTCTTTCAAAGTCAGAATTGCTGCTCAGAGCCTCGTCCCTCATCTTGTCATGGAGCCAATGTAAGGCTCCAGGAAATTGAAGCTGACGTGGTGGAATACATTTTAAGACATGCTGTTTGAGTTAAATTAATGTGTGGGCTTCATATTTCCCTGATACCTGTGCTCTGGCCCCAGTTTAGAACCACTTTCTAATCTGGTAATACTGAGAAGACTTAACAGCATGGCATTGTAGCCGGAAGTCTCTTTGGGTATCTGCGTGGAGAACAACCCAGAACTCGAAGGCTTGGACTGCGAGGGCTAGCCTTACCAATAGACATAGTAGGATTTAGAGGTCTATGAAAAGTCAGACCTGTCCAAAAGCATTGCCCTTATCCAAAGGAACAACTATCAAGAATTTCATCATTAGTGGTTCATTCCTTGAGCTGGTATCAGCCATTTACACCCCTTTCAAAACTAGTGTGCAGCACCTAGAGGCACCCGACCCACCCACAAATACATTTGGACCATGTTGTCCTTTTGGTTTGGGAGAACTATGATTTAAGAGACTTGGCCAGATGCTGAGACCCTCAGCTCAGCACCACTCAGGGTCCAAGCCAAATCCTATATTTTCCAGGTCTCTCTGTAAACCCATTTTATGGCTGGAGATGGAATTCTGGCTGATGGCTTTATTGAGGAAATATAGAACTCATGAACTATTTTTCTGTTTAACTTTTTTGTCCTAAGACCTTTACAGCTGAAGCTACTCTAGGTGCATCTGTACTCACTCAGAACCACAGCTCACGGGTCCCCACTGATGTGTTTTCTTTTACTGGACAGCTGGAGGATCCAATTAATTCAAAACAAAGACCTTTAGTAAAAAAAGCATAGTAAAGAAAGTAGAAATAAAACATTTCCCTACAGAATACTCTCCTACAAATATACAGAACACATATATACACATCATTAGTGGGAAAAGTGGGCACACTTAATACTCATGTAGGGACACACACTTAGAGAACATACTTTCCAAAACTGATAATTAAATCTATTTTTTTATTTAGAATGTTTCCATGGTTACATGATTCCTGATTCCCCCCTCCTATAGCTGACAAGCAATTCCATTGAGTTATACATGTATCACTGTTCAAAGCTTTTTTCCAAGTTATTCATATTTGTAGTAGAGTGATCAGTTAACATTTTAACATCAAAACCCTAATCATATCCCTATCAAACTAGGTGACCAATCATGTTTTTCTTCTGTATTTCTACTCCCACAGTTCTTCCTCTGGATGTGGATAATGTTCTTTCTCAGAAGTTCCTCTGGATTGTTCTGGGCTATTGCATTGCTGCTAGTAGAGAAGTCAATTGTACCACAGTGTATCAGTCTCTGTGTACAATGTTCTCCTGGTTCTGCTCCTCTCACTCTGCATCAATTCCTGTAGGTTGTTCCAGTTCACATGGAATTCCTCCAGTTCATTATTCCTTTGAGCACAATAGTATTCCATCACCAACAGATACCACCATTTGTTCAGCCATTCCCCAATTGAAGAGCATCCCCTAATTTTCCAATTTTTTGTCACTGCAGCTATGAATATTCTTGTACAGGTCTTTTTCCTTAATATCTCTTTAGGTTACAAACCAAGCAGTGGTATGGCTGGATCAAAGGGCAGGCAGTCTTTTAAAGCCTTTTGTGTATAATTCCAAATTGCCCACCAGAATGGTTGGACCAATTCAAAACTCTACCATAAGTATATTAGTGTCCCAATTTTGCTACATCCCCTCCAACATTTATCACTTTCCTTTGCTGCCATATTGGCTAATCTCCTAGGTGTAAGGTGGTACCCCAGAGTTGTTTTAATTTGAATTTCTATAATTAGGAGAGATTTAGAATACTTTTTTCATGTGTTTATTGATAGTTTCAATTGCTTCATGTGAAAACTGCCTATTTGTGTCGCTTGGCCAATTGTTGATTGGGAAATGGCTTGGTTTTTTATAAAATTGACTTAGTTCCTTATATATTTGGGAAATTAAATCTTTGTAAGAGTTTTGTTATAAAAATGTTCTCCCAGTTTGTTGCTTTTCTTCTAGTTTTGGTTACATTGGTTTTGGTTTGTTTTAAAAAAATTAAAATATATAAAAAAGGAAGGGATGTAGTCTAGAGGGGAAGCTTGGGCCTTTGGTATGGTAGGAGGGGGAAAGAGAGGAGAACCTCCCTTCCTTCCCAGCAAAGTGGGGTTCAAGGGAGACAGCAGCTGTAATGGGTTGGCTCAGAGAGAGG
This sequence comes from Monodelphis domestica, assembly GCF_027887165.1. Classification (NCBI taxonomy): domain Eukaryota; kingdom Metazoa; phylum Chordata; class Mammalia; order Didelphimorphia; family Didelphidae; genus Monodelphis; species Monodelphis domestica. Next base: position 102,015,444 of record NC_077230.1, on the reverse strand, counting down.
AGAAGGGGTTTGAAGATCTTCCCCCTTCTGCCTTCCCTCCTTAGCTAAAGCTGCTCTCCCCAATTTGTTCTTGTCCCTCTAGTCCCCCCTCCACTACTCGAGACCAAAAAGGTCTCCCCTTGATCCTTTCACTCACATTCAGCTTGGGGAACAGATAACTTTTAATATTAACTCAATCAGGTAATACTAAAGGAATAATGGGCAGGGAAGAATGGGAACAGGAAAATGGGAAAAGGGGGTCCCTGTCTCTATCTAAATCCTTTTCCTCCCTCCTTGAGTTTGAGGAGAACTCAGGTCTTGGCAGCCTGAGCCCTCCGAGAGAAAGTCAGATTGACTCACCCCTGGGCAACAAGAGTTGAGGTAAAGTCTGCTCAGGTTTCTTTTCAGAAAGTCTCTTCAATTGGAAAGTGTTGGAGGGAAAGATTTCCAGTCACCAGCAGGAAAAATGGGTAACCCTCAGGAGAAAGTCTTTTTCCACCCTCTCTCTTCGACATCTCAAGATGGAGAGATCTCACAGCTCTCCTCCCCAGAGTCTTCTCTCCTCAGAAAATTCACTCCCGGGGCTGCATCAAGGTGATCAATTTCATATACTCTTCAGTCTAGCACTTTTTCTCTAGTGCCAGCCCTATCACAGGTTGTACAAAACCTTCTTAAATTTGATATGATCAAAGTCACTCATTTTACATTTTGTAATGTTCTCTATCTCTTGCTTGGCCTAAAATTCCTTCCTTTCTCATATATCTAATAGATATAACATTCTATGTTCACCTAGGAACATTCTATGTTCATTTATGATTTCAATCTTTATATTTGTCATTTGCCCATTTTGAATTTATCTTGGTGTATGGTATAAGATGTTAATCTAAACCTAATTTTTTCCCATAGTGTTTTCCAATTTTCCGAGCAGTTTTTGTCAAATAGTGAGTTCTTGTCTTTGGGCTTGTCAAACACTAGCTTTCTGAGGTCTATTCCACTGATCCACCCTTCTGTCCCTTAGCCAGTACCAGATTGTTTTGATGACCACTGCTTTATAGTACAGTTTAAGATCTGGAACTGCTAGGTCCCCATCCTTCACATTTTTTTCATTATTTCCCTTGATATTCTTGACCTGTGGTTACTTTTTTTCTAATTCTATAAAACGTATTATGGTAGTTTGATAGGTATGGAACTGAATAAGTAGATAAATTTGGGTAGGATTGTCATTTTTATTATGTTAGCTCATCCTATCCATGAGCAATTAATGTTTTTCCAGTTATTTAGATCTAGTTTTAATTGTGTGAAAAGTGTTTTGTACTTATGTTTATATAATTCCTGTGTTTGTGTTGGTAGATAAATTCCTAAATATTTTACATTGTCTAGAGTGATTTTAAATGGAGTTTCTCTTTCTAATTCCTGCTGCTGAATTTTGTTAAAAATATATAGAAATGCTAATGATTTATGTGGATTTATCTTGTACCATTCAACTTTGCTGAAGTTGTTGATTTCCACTAGCTTTTTAGTTGATTCTCTGGAATTCTTTAAGTAGAACATCATATCATCTGCAATGAGTGATAGTTTAGTCTCCTCCTTGCCTATTTTATTACCTTCAACTTCTTTTTCTTTTCTAATTGCTACACCTAGTGTTTCTAGTACAATGTTAAATAATAGAGGTGATAATGGGCATCCTTGTTTCACTCCTGATCTTATTGGGAAGCTTCTAGTTTATCCCCATTGCAGATGATGTTTGCTGATGGTTTTAGATATATACTGTTTATTGTTTTTAGGAAAGGCTCTTCTATTCCTCTACTTTCTAGTGTTTTCAATAGGAATGAGTGTTGTGTTTTGTCAAAGGTTTTTATGCATCTATTGAAATAATCATGTGATATCTGTTGGTTTGATTATTGATGTGGTCAGTTATGTAGACAAGTTTCCTAATATCTATTTTCTAATATATGAGGAGACAGCATGATACAATGGAAAAACCATGGAATTTACAGCCAAAAGACCTAACATAGGAGCCATGGGAATTGCAATGGTTTGAAGTCAGATGATCTGGGTTCTAATACTGGTTCTGCCTATGTGAATTTGGGCTTAAGTTAAGTGATGCAGTGGTTGGTGTGCCAGGTCTGGAATCAGGAAGATTCATCTTCCTGAGCTCAAATCTGGTCTCAGACTCTAGCTGTGTGATCCCGGGCAAGTTACTTAACCCTGTTGCCTCAGTTTCCTGATCTGTAAAATGAGCTGGAGAAGGAAATAGCAAACCATTCCAGTATCTTTGCCAAGAAAACTATAAATGAGGTTACAAAGAGTCAGACACAACTGAACAACAATAATCTCAAATTCTCTTGGCATCAGTTTCCTCACCTAAAAAATTAAAGAACTGAACTTCCCAACTTCCATCTCTGACACTATTATTTCATTTTCTTAGAATATTTTAATCCAGACTTTTTCTATTTGCCAACTGCATGACTTCAGATGTCACTTCCCCTATCTGGGCTTCAGGGTCTTCATGATAAAATGAAGGGTGAAGGAAGTAGAAATAAATGACCTCAAAGCTCCCATCCAACTCCACCATTCTTGGAAACTAGCTGAGGAGTATGAGGAAAGTATAAAAGCATTATGTACTAGAAGTATAATTTAACCAGAAGGGAGAGGAATTTAATGTTAAAAGGAAGGCTATGGGGTCTTAAAACAAAATAAATTCACCACAGTTTTACCTCAGCTTTATCTTGGTACCTCTTTGCTACAATATAATTATGTTACCTAAGGATAGTGATAGCATATTTCTGAATTTCTGTTTTCTCATCTGCAAAATGGGTATAATTAATTACATTTACTCTCCTTTCAGTGCAGGGTTTCTGTGAGGATTCAATGAGTTCATGAATGGAACAAAAGCCCTAAAAAGCATCAAATATTAATAGTTTTAGTAATCATTTTTGTTGCTGAAGAATTATTAAATATTAATCCCTGAAATCTCATTTGGGTTCCCTTGAGTCCTTAAAGACAACATCATTGGAATACAAATTCTAGCAAGTCTTTTAAAGCTGGAATTGCTACAAGTACAGTCCAACAATAAACCCTACATCAGAGAGTTCAGAAACTATCTCTTCCAACTTGTACCTGAATAAGAAGTCTTACAAGTGGTCAGTCATCTAGCCTTTGTTTCAGGGGATTTCCTTTAAAGTTTTCATTGTTCACTTCAAAACATAAAAAAAAATTTTTAAGGAAGTTAAGAATTTGCTAGTTGTTTTACTTCAGGGAAAGAGAAAGCTGGAACAGATGTCTAGACATTTGAAGTCATCTATTATTACTATATCATGTTTCTATTCCAGTTTTCCCCCCAAAATTCTTATCTGTTTTCTCTAGTATCTAAAATCGTGCTTTGCATATAGTAAGTGCTTAATAAATGCTTCATTCATTCAGTCTGTCATTCCTTATAGTCTATGTCAGTGATGGTGAACCTTTCAGAGAGCAAATGCCCAAACTGCATCCTCACACCACATGTGAGTCACCCCCTTACCCTAGACAGGGGAGGGAGGAAGCTCTCCCATTGGACTGATGGGCAGAGGGGTGGGTGAAGTGAAAAATGTCCTAAGGCATGGTGGAGAGGAGCAGCCTCTTCCGGTATGCATGCCATGGTTGGCCAACACAGGTCTATGCTATATTTTGATGACTATGGATTCTGTTCTGCCTCCTTTGATCTTCACTCCATGGTACTCCCCATTTCCAATTCCTCAATTTCCAGGTATGAGGATATCTTCTTAATTTATAATATTGTTACTCTTCCCCTTTGATTTGTTCTTTTCCAGAGCCACATTTCAGTCATGTGTCTCATCCTACTACATCTATCAGTTCAGTTCAACAAACATTTAACAAGTTTCTACTAGTGCAAAATATGGTATTAGATGCAAGAAATATAAGAACGGTTATCAGTGATATAAGGAGATAGCAACTGGTTAAAATTATACTGAGGTATTATATACTGTTTAGATGGAATTAAAGAGATGAGTGGTCAAAAGATATAAGGGAATCACACCAGATGGGGTAAGTTGGTAGGCTTAGGAGAACCTAACTTTTAATAAAAAATTAAATAATCCCTATCCTCAAAGAAATTATTACCTCTTTGATGGGGATGGGAGGTTGTCCATGCAGGGAAAATTTTTTTTCCTTGCTTTAGTATGTCCAGATAACCTTGCTAATGACACAAATTCTCTGCATTTGTTAATTGGCTAAAGCTATCAGTTTGATTGCTTGTCCCTCTCTTAGAACCTGTCTTCTGGGGGAAATGGGATGGCTCAGTGGATTGAGAGCCAGGCCTAGAGACTAGAGGTCCTAGGTTCAAATCTGACCTCAGACACTTCGTAGCCGTGTGACCCTGGGCAAGTCACTTAACCCCCATTGCCTAACATCACTCTTCTGCCTCCAAGATGGAAAGTAAGGGTTAAAAAAAAAAAGAACCTATCTTCTGTGAATTTCCAGGCATCTTTACTGCTCTTCTTCCTAGTATATTACCTATTTTAGTAGCTGTGCACAGGCAGTTTTATCTCTTCCTCTTCTTTTTCAGTTCAAAGCCCTTCTGATTAAATTTGCAAAATTCAACATAACTTTCTTACTAGTCCATGTTAGGAATACTTCATCCCCGGTCAAGAACTTCTAAATCCTGTCTTTTAAACTGTGTTCCAGATTAGATTATATATCTATTCCCTGAGGAACTACCTTGCTAAATTTAAAGAAGTTTACTATCAGAAGCAGCATGGAGTAATAATTCTTTTTTAACATTTGAATAGAAACTATGTGCAGAGCATAGAAAAGTTGTGATCTCATGTCATTTGAGGGACAACTGGTGTGCACACCAATGAATTCATAGCTCTTTTAAAGCATGCACTATCACTAAAGATGTGATTTGAGCTGTGTTTGGTTCCATGTCGAATAAGAATTAGAAAAAAAAGGAGATATTCTCTACTCTACATTTCATGTTTCACTGACATGTAAGAGCAACCAGCTATTTTGTCCATTATTAACACAAGGTAATATCTCCTAGTCCCTTGGATAGAGGTCTGTATACCTCAGACCAAAAAGATGGGTGAATGATCTACTCTGAGCTCTTCCTCCTATTTAATTCTTTCATTTTTTTAAACTCTTACCTTATGTTTTAGAAAGATATTAAATATTAGTTCCAAAGCAGAATAGTGGTAAGGGCTAGGCAATTGAGATTAAGTGACTCGTCCAAGGTCGTACAGAGAGGAAGAGTCTGAGGTCACATTTGAATCTAGGACCTCCCATCTCTAAATTTGGTTCTCTATCCCCTGACCCACCTAACTGCCCCACTTCTGTTCCATTCTGAGCTGATCTCAGGGTGCGTCGGTAATGACTATCTAATACATTGACAGGCCAAGAAACTGAGCCCCATAGACAATAGATGCATTGCTCCCTTGCTTATAGAACATGAGTTAAAATCCTGCCTCAAATATAAGCTGTGATCCTGAACAAGTCACTTAACTGCTCTGTGTTCCAGTTTCCTCATCTGTAAAATACAGATAATAATAGTATCATTCTTATAGGGTTGTTATGAGGATAAAATGAGATATCTCTAAAGCACTCTCAAATCTTAATATATTTCATAAATACTAGTTATTTCTGTATTTCTAGCTGGTCTCTCTGCTTCTAGTTTCACTCTTTTACAACAAATTCCGTTTCTAGCTCCTTAAATTAAAGTTCTAATCCTGTCACTCCCTGGCTCAAGAAACTACAGCAATTTCCTGCACTCCTCTGTTGGAAACTTAATGTCCCTTGCAATCTGGTTCTAATCTACCTTTGCAGACATTTCATATTCTTTCTTTCATACAATTGACATTCTAGCCCTATTGGACTAGTATAGTTGTTCCCTAAACTTGACTTTCCATCTTTTAACTTTGCTTTCTCCTAAGACACCCACCACTCCTGGCTTGCATGATCCTCCTCTTCCCCCAGTTTGTTGTTGTTGTCGTTGTTGTTGTTGTTGTTGCTGTTGTTGTTGTTCTGATGCTGTTCATGACCTCATTAGGAATTTTCTTGGCAGAGATACTAGAGTGGTTTGCTATTTCCTTCTCCAACTGATATTATAGATGAGGAAATGGAAGCAAACAAGTTCTAAGTTTTTGAATCTCTAATATCTGGCATAAAAGAATATGAACCCCTCATATGAAGTGATAAAGCAAAACTGTATTTACTGGAGGGCTATTATCTGTTATAGGTGGAACTGTCCTCATATGTGGCTCAAAGGGTGACAGAATAGACCTCTCTAGCCTCTTCTCCCAACCCTTCTCCAAGGAGATGTTCATTCTTGCTGGGAGGGGAAGCAAGAAGTTAGCACCTGAGGTCACCACTCTGCTCTCCTCAGAGAGCAGATAGTGGGCTAGAAATATAACTATCTGCTTCATCAAATATTGCTGGGCCAGGGCAGTGATAGTGAACCTTTTAGAAGAGCAGGTGATGTGAGAAATGTCCTCATGCAGAGGGGCAGGGGAGCAGCCTAACCCTGCATCCTTCTGGCTTTCTAGTAATGAATTCTGGAGAACCTTGTGCTGGGGCAATGGCCTATGTGCCCACAGAGAGGGCTCTGAGTACCCCCTCTGGCATGTGTGTCATAGGTTTGCCTCCACAGATCTAGGAGCCATGTTCAAGTTCTAGCTATTTTTTATTGTTTTGTCATTTCTAGAGGATATGTTCTCCTTCCTTCTCTCTACCTCTTGGCTTCTTTGACTTCAAATCTCACTTAAAATCTTGCCTTTTGCAAAAAATCTTTTAGATTCCCCTTAGTGCCTAACCTTGCCCTCTTTGAATTTTCTCCAATTTATTCAGTCTATTGGGTAGCTAAGTGGTCCAGTGGATAGAGCACTGGTCCTGGAGTCCAAAGGCTTGAGTTCAAATATGACCTTAGATTCTTATTAACTATGTGGTCCAAGGCAAATCACTTAACCCTGTTTGCCTCAGTTTCCTCATTTGTCAAATAAGATGGATGAAGAATCTGAAAGCACTTCAGTATCTTTGCCAAGAAAACCCCAAATTTGATTATCAAAGTAACAACAAAGAGTTATTTACATGCTGCTTACTCCCTTACACTCTTTGAAAGCTCCTTGAAAGAAGGGACTGTCTTTTGTCTTTCTTTGTATTCCTAAAACTTAGCACAGTGCCTAGAGCACTGTGGGTTCTTAATTAATGTTTGTTGAATTGACTTAGCTTCCTCAGTTTTAGAGAAGGGTTCTCTTAGCCTCCTTTTTGCTACCCTTTGGAAAAAGAGTATGAGAAATGTCATATTAGAAGTTTAGTGCTGCCTGCCTTCACCCCACTTAATGACAGCCCTCACAAACAGATCTAATCATCTCACCTCTCTCCTCAGACAGCCTCATCAACTTTCCCTGCCTCCATAGTAAAGTTTAAATTCCTTTGCCTGGCCTACAAGACCCTGAAGAAGCTAGTAACCACTGAACCTTTCCAGCCTTGTTTCATTTTGCCTTCCATGTCCTCTATTTTCAGTGATGGCAAACCTTTTAGAGACCAAGTGCCCAAATTGTAACCCTCACCACATGTGAGCTCCACTGCCTTACCCCAGACAGGGAAGGGAGGAAGCATTCCCACTGGGCTGCTGGGCAGAGTGGCAGGTGATGGAAGAAATGTCCTCAGGCTAACTTGAAGAGGGGGGAGGGGAGCAGTCCTTTCCAACAGGTGCCAGCACTCGTGCCATAGGTTTGCTAACATGACTATATTGCATTTTACTTTTTTTTTTGCAGTTTACCTGTATTAAGTATTTATTCTTCAAAACTACATGAAGGTGGAGACTGTGTCTTATATAAACTTTATATTTTCCCCAACACCCTCTAGAAAGGTACTTAATAAATATTTGCTAAGTAATTCTTTTCCTGAAGAAATTAAAAATAGAGCCTTTTTTTTTTTGATAAGAAAAATAGGCAGCCACATGTATATGGTAATTTTAGAGAACAGGAAAGATGGGGTAGAATTATCTCCCATCCATGACTAATGCTTGAAATTCTATCATTAGCACATCATCTCTCCAACTTAAGACTGTTAAAAGTTAGCTCATCTGGAGGAGGGAAGTACTTCAAGCTGTTATTAGTAACCAGGACCTTAATGTGATGAAAAATTTGAGAGCAGATTTTAATAAAGAGGAAGGAGGGACTAAGCATGCAAACACTTGGAATGTGCAAAGGGCCAAGAGAATGAAAAAAGCTACTCTCTAGGCCTGCTTAGCACCTCTTTCCCTGGGCAGCAAACAAATGGAACTGCTTTATCCATCAAATGGGACTGTTAGAGTACAACACTTCTGAACGGTCAAGACTGATGGAGAAAAGAACTTGTCATACTAGTACATGTGAACCATCCAGTTCCTCCTGGTGAAATATGCTGGCCTTCACGGTCACCATGTTCTTCCATGGAGTTCCTCTTGCTCTTATTTATCACTCATAATAGATGGCCACAATGCCTAAAATCCTACCGTTAGCGTCACTCTTCAGGGAAAGAGATGGAACTAGAACTTTTTGGGTCTGTGTAGCACAAGCCATGCTTAAGGCACAGAGTAGTAAATATGCCTATAAATCAATGTTTTGGGGGCCAAGAGTAGGCTTGGCATTAGGTATAGGACAATGCTTGTTGTAACTGAATGGACATCCTCCTATTCCTGTCATTCCTTTCACCTACAAATAAAGTGGTGATTCCTATTTCCTTCTGAGGGAAAGCATGTATGTGTGTGCGTGGGTGTGGGTGTGCGTGTTCATGCATGTGCGTGTCTCTGTTTCTATGAACTGTCTGTATCAGTGAAAAGAGCATCCACCCAGGCAAAGTTGTCAACACTCTTCCTAACACCTCTGAGATTCAGGAGACCACCCTTTCCCCATTCCCCCAGCCTCATTGCCACCCTCTGCCTCTATCCAGGGCTCAGCCGTCATTGGAGGAAGAAATGGGTGTCTGGAGGGAGTTGTGGACATCAGACCATAAAGGAGGCAAGCGAATGGGTAAGAAGCATGCTATCTGGGGCAGCTGGGTAGCTCAGTGGATTGAGAGCCAGGCCTAGAGACAGGAGGTCCTGGGTTCAAATCTGACCTCAGACACTTCCCAACTGTGTGACCCTGGGAAAGTCCCTTAACCCCCATTGCCTGGCCCTTACCACTCTTCTGACTTGAAGCCAATACACAGTATTGACTCCAAGACGTAAGGTAAGGGTTTAAAAAAAAGAAGCATGCTATCCTCTGAGGTTTGGCTGCTGAAAAAATGCCAGCTCTTTTAGTGTCCCCTGAGGGAAAAGCCCTGATCACAGAAATGCTGGTCACACCTCTGCTTATAGAGGAACACTTCTTCACCAAGCTTCTTTTGTATATATCTTATATATGTTTGTAAATATATCTAACTGGTATGTTTCCTTTATATATGGAAATATATGATATATATAAACTTCTATATCTTCATAAATACATATGATATACAGGCTTCTTTTATATATATATAAATACATGATATATAAACTTATTTTATATATAAATATATGATATATAAGCTTCTCTTATGTATACATACAGATACAAAATTATATAAATTCATATGTAAATTTATATTTATATATAATTTTAATTTATAAATAATAAAAATAATAATTTAACAAAAAATAAATAATTTAATTTATATAATGTACATAATTTAATATTACATATAATTTATATAAATTGTATAATTTAATAAGTAAATTTCTATATAATTTAACAAATAAAATAAACAATAATTTTATTTATATAGGTGTATATATTTAAACATAATTTTATATATGGATGTATATTTATGTATTCTTTGTATAAATACACAATATATTTTTATATAATTATATATGTATATATGGAGTTGTTTGTATATATAGGCAACTAGATGGCTCAGTATGTAGAGAACCACACCTGTAGTTGAGAGACCTGGGTTCAAATCCAGCCTCAGAAAATTACTAGATATGTAACCCTGGGCAAGTCACTTAACCCCTAAATTTGCCAGAAGAGTCCTTGCTCTTTTGTTCTAGAGTTGTCATTATAACAGAAGAAAAGAGTTTTTTAAAGAAAGAGAGGGAAAGATAGATAGATAGATAGATAGATAGATAGATAGATAGATAGATAGATAGATAGATAGATAGATAGATAGATAGATAGATAGATAGATCTAGATAGATATCTACTTATATAAATATAAATCCCTTTGAGAGAAGTGACATTTTGAGTTGCTAAAAGCAGCATGAGCTTCTTAGATCTTTCTCTCTGACAGGCTGGACCAGATTAAGAACAGGTGGGGCCCTGGGGCAACAGAGTCACTAGGGGAAGCACTCCAATAAGAATCTGTATTCGCAATGTAATTTGTAATGCAAAATGGATCTTTGGGGCCCCTCAAACCCATGAACTCTGGAATGGCTTCCCGGTCTGTCATTATGCTAATCCACTTCTGCTGACTGGGGAGGCACAGAGAAGTGGGGTATGGTGTATAGGGCAAAGGAAGGGGGAAACCCTACGGAAAAAGATGAAAAGTAGGAATCCTGACCACTCAGTTTTACTCAAGGTCAACTGTGCTGACAGATCCCTGAGGGCTTCACCATTTCTGGCTTCCACCTGAAAGTCTCTTGGGCAGTGATAAAATCTCCAGAGGGTGATATGTGGAGGAATTGTGGTTTCTGGAAGCCATCCAGACTCAATCTGCTTTGGGACTGAATCTGTGCTTCATTGATGATTCCCCAAGAAGTACCCAACCCTAGGTGGATCACTTACCTCTCCCTCCAGGGCTATTCCTGGCTGCACCCTGTGGGAGGAAATAGCTATCCACTAATCAATAAGTCTTCATTCAACACCTACTCTATGCCCAGCCCTTTTCTGGACACTGTGGAAGAGCCAAAAGACAACATTACCTGATTCTGAAAGGCATACAGATGAGACCCAGTGAGCAATGTCAGGGTTGGCATAGATCTAGAGCAGAATACCAAAAAGGCAACATTGATGCAGTGAGATGGCTCAATGGATTGAGAGCTAGGTCCAGAGATGGGATTTCCTGGTTTGAACTTGACCTCAGATACTTCCTAACTGTGTAAACCTGGGAAAGTCACTTAAACCCCATTGTCTAGTCCTTACCATTCTTTTTTTAGGGTGATTTAGCAAAGCTTTTTTTTTAAAAAAAATAATTGATTGATTTAGAATATGTTTCCATGGTTACATGATTCAAGTTCTAGTTCTTTGTCTCCTCTCTTCCTTCTCCCCTCCCTGAGCTAAAGAGCAATTCCACTGGCTTTTACATGTATCATTGTTCAAAACCTATTTCCATATTATTAATATTTGCAATAGAGTGATCATTTAAAATCAACATCCCCAATCATATCCCCATTGAACTATGTGATCAAGCAGTTATTTTTCTTCTGTGTTTCTACTCCCACAGTTCTTTCTCTGGATGTGGTTAGCGTTCTTTCTCATAAGTCCCTCAGAACTGCTGCTAGTAGAGAAGTCCGTTACATTCGATTGTACCACAGTGTATCAGTCTCTGTGTACAATGTTCTGGTTCTGCTCCTCTCGCTCTGCATCACTTCCTGGAGGTTGTTCCAGTCTCCATGGAATTCCTCCACTTTATTATTCCTTTGAGCACAATAGTATTCCATCACCAACATATACCACAATTTGTTCAGCCATTTCCCAATTGGAGGGCATCCCCTGATTTTCCAATTTTTTGCCACCACAAAGTACGGCTATAAATATTTTTGTACAAGTATTTTTCCTTATTATCTCTTTGAGGTACAAACTCAGCAGTGACCTTACCACTCTTCTGCCTTGGAACCAATACACAGTCTTGATTCATGAGGGTTTTTTTTTTTTTAAGGCACTATGTTATAGAGGAAAGACTCTAAGATTAAATCTCACTTCTGATGTTGACTATCTGTATGACTTTTTGTCATTTAACTTTCCCTGGCCTCAGTTTCCTCATCAGTAAAATGAGAGGATTGAACTTGATACCTCTGAGGTCCCTTCCAGGTCTTGGCCTATGATCTCAAATAGCAAAATCATGTAGCAAACTGACCTCAGATAATTCCTAACTGTGTGACCCTAGGCAAGCCACTTAACCCCAATTGCCTAGTCTTTACTGCTATTCTACCTTGGACAAATACTTGTTTCAATTCTAAGATGGAAGGTAAGAGTTAAAAAAAAAATCACATGGGAAGGAGGATAGACAATAAGTGGACTGCCTACTTCACAGATGAGATCTCCTTAGTCACAAATGACTGACTTGTGTCAGGTCAGTTGCCTGACCCATTTGGGATTTTCTTGGCAAAGATACTGGAATGGTTTGCCATTTCCTTCTCCAGATCCTTTTACAGATGAAGACTCTGAAAATGAGTTAAAGGACTTTCCCAGGGTCACTAGTAGATGTCTGAGGTCAGATTCAAATTTAGGAAGATGAGTCTCCCTGATTCCAAGCCCATTTCTCCGTCCACACTATGCCACCTAGCTGTTCCACAAATGATTGATCAGGAAACCCAAAGTTTAATAATAGGACAAATCTATGATATGGTTATTTGGATGAAGACTATTGTAGCAAATACATGATAATAATGTCTGGTGCTCAGTGCCTCTGACCTGGAATCATGCTGGGCAGTGTTAGATTTTGTGGGTCATACCACGGGTACCACATGAATTCAAAGAAAGGGCATCAGTGCGTGCTAGAGTGGTCATAGAAGGCTTCCAAGGTAACTAAAAATATTCAAATGACTCTGTGATTTCATTAATTATATATTCCCTTTGACAATGAAGACCATAAACCATCGGTGCCTGCCCATCCTGTTTGGTTCTGGTCCTTGGTTTCCCACAAGTCCCCTCCAAGTGCTGAAGACCTCCTCAAGTTCTCCTGACATCTCAAACATATGGGAAGTCTATAGGTAAGCCCTGGCTGGCTCTTACTGTGTGTATCCAGTCTGCTTCTTGGGTAACACCTTTCATCATTCCCGATTGGCGAAAGTATTGCTGTCTACTCACTCCTACCACGTGACTCTCTAGTACCTTTTGGATGAACTTCAACTTAAATTCTTGGGAGGGCAGACATCTGTGATTGGCAGCTCTATGTCACTCAGATGGTTAAAAACACCTTTTCCACAAGATAAATAGCCTGATCTAAATCATGTAAGTGTTAGAACCGGAAGGTGAGGGAGGAGGTAAGTAGCAGACATAGACTTCCAGATGAGCACCCATAAGTCCCATTCCTCTCGAGCTCTCTGTGGGCTAGTAGAATCCTAACTATATCAGCCTGGCCAGCTCCTGCCCTGCCCCCTCACGTTTCTGCTCTCTCCAACTCTGGGAAGGCCACATGTGGAAGGCAGGAGGCCAACATTAGGCATGCAAATTGGGCAGAGGCACTTCAGAGATGTCATTTCACAGCCTGGTGATTTATGAAGGAAAAGGAAGGAAAATCACATTGGACTCTTTCTCTTCCTTCCCACCCCTTCTTCCCCACACAACTACTTAGGGCTTCCAGACCAGGGCTTAGGGTTCTTCCTCATAATTGCCCCTTCGGTCATCTCTCTGCAGATTCACATCCCACTAACTTCATGGTCTTAAAAGCTAACCTGGAAGTCCCATTTTCACAGCAGAATTTTCCCAATTTTCCAAGCAGTCCCACGTTGGAAACCATTAGAGCTAGGGATGGGTAATTGCAGAAAGGATTTGGCTCATAGCCTGTCAGCATTATTTTATCCCTTAAAAGAGACAAAATCCAGAACATCACTCGATCAGCAAATTTATTAAGCACTTACTATATGCCAAGCACTATGCTAATCGTTGGGGACATAAATAAAAAGAATGAAACCACCTCTACTCATGAATTTATTTTCCACCATTAAGCATGCTACAAAGTTCACATTTTTGTACCAGTTGCAAAGGGGGTCTTTATTTGTGATTTCATCTCTATGCAAAGCTCCTGGTGTATGGAAACTAATATAGACCTATAACTTGTCTGTCACAAAAAATCTTAAGTTGTGTGAGGGGCACTGAGAGACAGTGACTTGCCATTTTGTGGTTGTTCAATCATTTTCATTCATGTCTAACTCTCCATGATCCCATTTGGTTTTGTCGTTTTGTTGGGGTTTTTTGGAAAAGATAGTGGAGTGTTTTGCCATTTTCTTCTCTGATTCATTTTGAGGCCAACAGGGTCAAGTGACTTGCCCAGGATCACACAGGGAATATATATCAGAGGCTTATTGCTCGCTTGGTTGACTCTCTAAACTCATATAGCTATCAATGCACTCATTTCACATGTCATAAATAATTTCCTTTGTATTCCCTCAGTGATTTTCAGAGCTATAACTAGGGTGGAGAGATCAGAGTTTTGCCCTAGGAGAATGAAACTTAGAGGGCATTGACAGTACAGTGATATAGAAACAAGTGAGTTTAGCCAAACAAATTATCCAGAATAGTTAAAACTAAGAAGTTACCATCTGATACTCACTTCCTCCCTATACAAAATAGTTAAGCCCCCAAAGAACTCTTTCTTTCCAATCATGCTGATGTCCCAAGTTTTTTAATTACTTATCTCCACAAATTTAATGCCTTATCTCCATAAACAAAAATTCATCTGAAAAAGTTAATTTAATGGCCAGCCGCATATGGCAAGAAACTTTTTCTTTCTCTGACCTGCTCTTTTTATTTATCTGATCAATAATTATAAATTTTTTCAAGTTAATTCAAGAGCATTTTTGTGCTTCTTGTTCCTGCCATAATTTGTGAAGCCTATCTTGGGTGTGAAAAATGATTCTTCCAGATCTGCTGTCTTGTATAGGTCTGGGCAAATTATCAGCGATGGGTAGATCTGACAGTGATGGGTAGATACATTCATTCTTGTCTGTTTGTCCCCTAAACTGTCCTACTTGTAGCTTTTGAATTAGAGCCTTGGTTTATTTCATCAGGTTAACTCAAGAAAAGTCTGAACAAATTGATTTACATGGCACCAAGCAAAGCTTTTTGACATATTTTTTACCTTTATCATTTATAAGGCATTATGCAAACTGTTTATAATGAGTGCTAAATTTGACCCAAGCAAAAGTGACTATTCACAGCTGAACTTTAAAAAGTGCTCTGTGCGGCAAGTAATAATATATCTTCAGGGGAAACTAGATGGTTCAGTGGATAAAGAGCCAGGCTTGGAGACAGGAGGTCCTGGGTTCAAATTTGACCTTGCTTCCTTCTCTGTGTGACCCTGGGCAAGTCACTTAATCCCAATTGCCCAGGCCTAACTATTTTTCTGCCTTGGAACCAATACTTCATATCGATTATTAGACAAATGCTGAGTTAACAACAACAACAACACCCTCAGCTTTCAAAGCATACAACTATCTTGGGAGGAGTGCATATGGGCATTTTAAAACAACATTCCATTGGATGCACAATGTAATCAATTAATCTCAGACTTATTACTGTGAGGAAAGCCAAACACTTGGAATGATACAACTCTCTCCCTTGCTGACTTGAATTTATAGATATTAAAAGCATTCTGCTGTGAATCACTGTGTAGACATGTTTCCCTTGAAAGACTGGAGCAGGAACATTAGTCTCTTGTCTTGTTTTACCTCATCTTTGTTGAAAACTCTCATGAACATATCATCCAGGAGATTAATGGCAAAATAATGGCGCACGCTTTCCAGGAAGCCTATTAGCCTTCATTGGCCATGCCTGGACTGCAGCAAAGACCAGCACATCCTCTGTTGATGACTTGCTGGGCAGGTGGACGGGTTTAGGGGGTTTACGCAAAAGTAAACTCTAAACTTTAGAGTCTGAAATCTTCTAGTGTTTGAGGCATCTCACCTAGAATAACACGGTCTCCATCGCATTAGGCAAGTTGGCCAACCAGTAAATACAAACATGTAGCATGAAATAAAATCCAGAACCTGTCTTCTCTTAAAGACTGTCATCAATCAAGTCAGGAAGAGAGTGTCCTCAGAATTCTGCATTTTAGTAAGAGGTTGTAGGTTAAACCCCAGATCTTTCACTTATTAGATAGCCTTGAATAAGTCCTTTCTCATCTATCTTCATTAGTTTCTTCATCTATGAAATGAGAGCATTGGTCTAGAAGATCTCTAAGATCTTTCCAAGCTCTAAACCTATGATCCTCTGGTCAATTAGTAAGCATTTATTAGAGCTTACTAAATGCTAGTTAGAGCCCTAGGGACACATGCAAAAAATCAGATAGACCTTGACCTCAAGAAGCTTTCATCTTCAAATCTTCAGGAATTTACATAATTACCAAACAAGTAAAAACCAATCAAATATTTTTTAACCCTTACCTTCTGTCTTAGAGTCAATACTGTTTATTGCTTCCAAGGCAGAAGAGCGGTAAGGGCTAGGCAATGGAGGTCAAGTGACTTGACCAGGGTCACACAGCTAGGAAGTATTTGAGACCAGATTTGAACCCAGAAACTCTAGTCTCTAGGTCTTTCTTATAGGCTTATAGGCTTATAGATCCATTCTCTAATCACTCTTCATGCTCCCAGATTGGCACTGCTGCAAGAATTTTTAAGCATTAGGGGTGGGCTTAACTCAGGGCAGTACTCTACCATTTCAGGTTTCCTAGTAGAAATGGGGTACTCTAGGTTGTTCAATAATTTTAAGAAAGAGGTATACTTAGCCACAAAATAGAATATTCAATAAGGATACTGTACTTCTTGACTTAGGTAGACATACTCTCCTTGTTTCCATATGGAAATGCATCTGGTCACCAAGAAAAAGTGCAGATATTTGCCTCATCCTGATACATCTGCCAAAATGGAAAGGCCTTAACTCCCCATGGATGGACCTTTTTGTACCGTTAGATGATCAAATGAAGCAGCAAGAGAGCTGTAAGATCCTGGGCAAGCCATTTAACCCCAATTGCTTCTGCCATTCTTTTGTTTGAGAAATGATACCAAGGCAGAAGGTAGGGATTTTTAGAAAGTGATCAAAATGATCAGATCCCCATCAGATGGGGCCAAGCCCAGGCCAAATGACTCTTCTTGTTTCCAGAAGATTCTCCCACTGTATCACACTCTCCTTTCGAGGATCGAACTCAGGACCTTCAGTTTATGAGACTGCCTACTGCGCTAAAGAGTCACTTGGCATGGGTTTAGCCCCACCTGAATGGAATTGTCTTTACATCAGGGTCTATTATTCAGTCTGAAACTGCTAGCCTGGGATTCCCTTCAGGGTGGATTCTCACAGGAACAGGGAACAAGTACAAGCTTTGGGTCTTCAACTTACAAGCTAGATCAGATCCCACTAAGCTACAAGTTTGGGGTTTCTAGATTCCATGTTGACTGATGGGATCCCCCAAATCCTCAATGTTTCTCCAGAAGCAGTCTTGGAATGTTCAGAGTAGGACTCTCTCCATTCCTTTGTGTCTCTCGCTGATGTTTCTTCTCAGGGTCTTTCTCTCATAAGAATGAGCACAGGGGAAACACTTCCATCCACTCAGTCTTCACAGGGGTAGTAACATCGCCTGCAGTGTTTTTCCAACAGGTTGTTTGTTGGAAGATGAAGTTCCCCATTTGGTAGGAATGTTGCATGTATACGGCAGTATGTGGACTGACAGGCTGGAGCCAGGGGGCTCCCACAGGGAATCAGGGGAGAATGGGATGAGGCCCTATTGTAAATGGAGAAAAAAAAATCCTAAAGATGTTGCATAGAAAAGCAAGGAAAAAACTCCTAATAATTAGAACTGCCCTGAAATGTACTAGGTTGCATAGTGGATAGAGTGCTTTTCTTCCTGAGTTCAAATCTGGCCTCAGACACTAGCTGGGTGACTCTGAGCAAGTCACTTAACCTTATTGGCCTCAGTTTCCTCATCTGTAAAATGATCTGGAGAGGGAAATGGCAAACCACTCTAGTATCTTTGCTGAGAAAACCCGCAAATGGGGTCACAAAGAGTCAGACATGCCTGAAACAACTGAATAAGACAAATAAAAAAGTAGAATCAGCTGCCTTGAAGAGATGTGTTTCCCCTTACTAAAGGCTTTCATATGAAGGCTAGCTAAGGGAAAAGAATATTTATTAAGTGCCTACTATGTGCCAGGCACTGTAGTTCTTTACATGTACAATTTCATTTGATCTTCACAGCAACCCTGGGGGACAAGTTCTATTTTTAGTCCCATTTTATAGCTTAGGAAACTGAGGCAAACAGAGGTTGTGTGACTTGCTGAGTCACACAGCTAGTAAATGTCTGAGATTAGTTTGAATCTCAAATCTTTCTGAATCTAGGTACAGTGCTCAATCCACTGAGCCATCACTTGTTCACATTGTAGACCAGGTTCTTATCCAGGTACCGATTGGCAACTGAACGCCCTTCTGACTCTATGTCCCAAAATAGAATGGGCTGGTTTAGCTTTGGGAGACAGAGCAATTGTAAATTCTTCAGGATCTTGAGTATTATTTCTTGGCAATGTGGTATATAGAACTCGTGCTTCAGATTGGTATTATTCTAGATAACCTCTAAGGACCCATCCAGTTATAAGATTATATGTTTATAAGTCACTAAGAAATAATGCCTCCTCATGCCTCCTTATGGTATAGAAGTGACCCTGGCTTCCCAGTGATTCTCACAATGGAACAAAGGCTCTGGGAGTTCTCAACAAATTGGAGAGGCTTTGGGCATGGGCCTGATGCTGGGTTTTTTTCTAAGGATCTAGCTCACCTTCATTTGGAGAGATTCAATGCCAGTTTGGCCAGGGGGTGATTGGTTGTTTGGTCACAACAGCCCTGACAGACCACCTACCAAGCAACATTCAGTTCTCTATAATAATTCAAGACCATGGACAGGGGTAACTGTCAATCAACCCAATACCATGCTTCAAAATTTGATGTCACCCTTGAGGCCTTAGAATCTAGCAATGACTCCTTCAAACAATGACTTATGTCCCCATGTGGTTGAACATTTTCCCC
Organism: Monodelphis domestica; assembly: GCF_027887165.1. Lineage (NCBI taxonomy): Eukaryota > Metazoa > Chordata > Mammalia > Didelphimorphia > Didelphidae > Monodelphis > Monodelphis domestica. Next base: position 101,996,515 of record NC_077230.1, on the reverse strand, counting down.
CTTTTTTTTCTCTTCAGAATGTCACATTAACCAAAACCTCTGGGGATATACCATGACCCTAATAAGCAATGTAGCCAATATAGATAAAAATAAATGAACAAACAAACAAATAAATGAAGAAAGAAAGAAAGAGAGAGAGAGAGAGAGAGAGAGAGAGAGAGAGAGAGAGAAAGGAAGGAAGGAAGGAAGGAAGGAAGGAAGGAAGGAAGGAAGGAAGGAAGGAAGGAAGGAAGGAAGGAAGGAAGGAAGGAAGGAAGGAAGGAAGAAAGAAAGAAAGAAAGAAAGAAAGAAAGAAAGAAAGAAAGAAAGAAAGAAAGAAAGAAAGAAAGAAAGAAAGAAAGAAAGAAAAGAAAGAGAGAGAGAGAGAGAGAGAGAGAGAAAGAAAGAAAGAAAGAAAGAAAGAAAGAAAGAAAGAAAGAAAGAAAGAAAGAAAGAAAGAAAGAAAGAAAGAAAGAAAGAAAGAAAGAAAGAAAGAAAGGAAGGAAGGAAGGAAGGAAGGAAGGAAGGAAGGAAGGAAGGAAGGAAGGAAGGAAGGAAGAAAAGAAGGAAGGAAGGAAGGAAGAAAGAAGTAAAGTGCATATGATAGATGTGCATCTCAGAAATGTGAAGTGTCAGGGGCAGCTGGGTGGCTCAGTGGATTGAGAGTCAGGCCTAGAGATGGGAGGTCCTGGGTTCAAATCAGACCTCAGACACTTCCTAGCTCGGTGACCCTGGGCAAGTCACTTGACCCCCATTGCCTAGCCTTTACTGCTCTTCTGCCTTAGAACCAACAGAAGGTAAGGGTTTAAAAAAATTTTTTTAAGGTAAAGTGTCTCAATTCCCAGCATTTTTAGTCTTGTTTCTTTCTATAAATATACTCGGGTTTTCCTACACTAAAACAAACACCTGCTTCCCCCAAATAAAAGGTTGTCTTTCATTTTTGTCAAGGATTTTTGAATAATTTTTGAAGAGGATCAATGACATCACAGGGTAATGTTTTGACTGCATGGATTGGATTTAAGTGGGGTAGAGTTGCATGAAGTCATCAGCCTCACTCATTCTTCCAAAAGTTATCAAAGTCCAGTGGCAAGGCAAAAGTCAAGACAACTGCAACTGGTGATAGCCCAGAATGCATTTGATGGCCTTGGTGTCTTTGATGTCTGACTTAAGCTCTAAGCACTACAGTGCCTGCTTCAACCACTTTTCTGGCTGTTGGAACAAATTGTTCTCATCTGCCCACTCAACTGGGGGAAGCCTTCCCAGGCTTGTAGTAGATACCTCCCAAACTCACTGATGGGTCTGTGCTACCCTGGTTATCCTCAGACTGGTTTAGCCCATCCATTCAGACGGCTTATGGACCACATGCTACAGTTTCTTGGAGCCACAGAAGAGAGATGAGGGCCAGGTAGACACCAAAAGCAGTTGGGAAGCCCTTCAAAAGGCTCAGCAAGCCCTCTCAGCAGAGGTGGTAGCCCTCTTTGAAAACCAGACGCCATTCCTTCCATAGTACAGAGTAGCACTAGCTTTGTAATCAAATGACTGGGATATGAAAACTGGCTCTGCTAATTACTAACTGAGAACTTGGGTGTATCACTTACCCAACTGGAAAAATGCAAACCTTGGATTATTTGACTTCTAATATCTCTTTCGGCTCTAAATCTATCATCTGAAGATTTCATTCTCTTTTCTTTCCCTTGTAACCAATCTTCCCTGCCCTCAATGCCTCCATATCCTTGGGATTCACTCACTTCTTCCCCAATCGTTCTCTGGTTTCTTTCCCAATTGCTCTATTAAAACTGTAATTTTAAAAGTTTTAATCATCCTATCAAATGACTTTCAGTCATTTAGCAATTACCTTTTATCAGTTTTTATCCTTTTTTGACTCTGTACAGACATTGATAACTTCTTGAATTTTTTTTCTCCCTTAGCTTCTTTTCCATTGTGGTTGTCTTGGCTCACCTTCTACCTCTCTGACTACTCCTTTACAAGCTTTTTTAATCCTCCTCCCAATGGCTAATTCTGAGCATCCAGCTAGGTGCAATCCTTTGCTCCATAAGCTGATCTCCCTCCATTCTTTGCTTTGATGATGTAATCCACTCCTGTTGCTTTAACAATCACCTCCATATGGAAGATTGCAAATCAATATCTCCAGGCTTGACCTTTCTTCTGAGTAGAGTCTCGTGTTTCCAATTGCCTGTTAGCCATTTAAGTCTAGCTATTCCACAGGCATGTCCAATTCAACATGTCCCAAATGAAATTCATCATTCCCCCAAATGCTGCCCCATATCCAAACTCCTCTCCACTTCCTCATGTCTGTAAGAGGCTTTTCCATTCTCCCAGTGTGGAAAGCTGCAGGAACTCTTTTTATTCACTCATAAACTTGTTTTTCTGATGTTCACGTCTCACTGTGTTCTGCACTTGCTGCTTTCCTGTACTTTGACATCAAATGTTATACAGATAACAGCAATAAAGCATTTTCATAGTACAAAAAAGCCTCCAAAACAGAGATTAGCCTTTGATTTTTCCTTCTTTGTACTTGCCTCCCCCATTCAATCAGTTGCCAAGTTCCACTGATATTTTTTCTTCAAACTAGTTCTTATAAGTCTACTTTCTATTTCCTTTATGGTCACCCTCCTTCAGACCCTTCTTCACTGGAATATGACATTAGCTTCCTAACTGGTGACCTCCCTGACAGTCTCTCTTACCTACATTCTGCCACTTTCAACCACTTGTCCTTGATCATATTATTGCCCTGCTCAGAAACTTCAGTGACTCCCCATTTCTTCCTAATAAAGCGACTTGCCCAGGATCACAAAACTAGCAACTGTTTGAGTACAGATTTGAACTCAAGAAGATGAGTCTTGCTGACTCCCGGTCCAGTGCTCTATCCACTGCACCATCCAGCTGTCTATTTTTACTAATTATTTCATATGTATGCAATTAGTCTACAAATTCAGGTCAGACCCTTCTTCATCCTTGCCTTTATTCTTCACTCTCCACCTGCTATTTTTAAATGACCAGAAACTTTCCAGGATGAGCTTATGGATCATATATTTAGAGTTAAAAGAGGTCCTGTAGGTTTTCTAGTCTAGTCTCCTCATTTTAGAGATCAGGAAACCTCACCTTCTGTCTTCACTTCAGAGTGAAGTGACTTATCTAAGGTCCTAGAGATCATTAAGTGGGGATTTAAATCTAGGTCCTATCATTTCAAATTCAAAACTCTTTACACCGTTCCTTTTCCATTCACCAAATGGCCTGACCTCAGAACAAGAGTTTTGTGACAAACTTTCAGTAGCTCAGGGCTGAGCCTCAAAGTAGCTTTTTCTCAAGAATAAAAAATCCTGCCAAAGCCTGCCTCTCTACTATCCCCCTTAAACTAATGGGGAATCGACAGGGCCAACACAAACTCTACACTTTCACTGCATTTTGTATGGTTTCTAAATCCAAAAGCTCTAGTATTCGATTAAGGAAATGCAAATATTCACATTGTTATTGCTCCACATCCTGATCAGCTCTTCATTGCCCCATTTGGGGTTTTGTTAGCAAAGATCTTGGAGTGATTTGCCATTTCCTTCTGTGACTCATTTTACAGATGGGGAAACTGAGGTAAACAGGGTTAGGCAACATGCCCAGGTGGTTCACACAGCAAACAAGTGCCTGAGGTTGCATTTGAACTCAAGTCTTCCTCACTCCATCCAGGCCCAGCTGTCTTTCTGCCAAATATTCACATATGTCTAATGATTAGCTGGCTAAAAAGTAAGAGTTCCTAACCTAGGGTCCGGATACTCTAAAGGAGCCACAGATAGATCTCAGGAGGTCTATAAATCCATATTGGAAAAATATTTTGATTACTGTGTTTTACTGTGCTTGGTTTCCTTTGTTATCCTGTGTATTTTATTTTATGCTTCTGAAAACATTGTTCTGGGAAGGGGTCCCTAGGCTACACTAGTCTGCCAAAGGATTTCATGACACATAGAAAACTTTAAAACTTCTAGTTTAAAGTATTCTTTTCTATAGAAAATATTTTATAGTAACATAGACTTTGAGCTGAAAGAGGCCTTGAAGGCCATATTAACTAAACCAGATAATTTTACACATGGAGAAACTGAGGCTTAGAGGATTTTCCAAGGTCAAATAGAAAATAAGCCTCAAGACATGGGATTTGAACCCAGGTCCATGTTTGCATTTAGCTGCAACTTTCCTGGCTCCTGCTGGTTTAAGGTAGAGAAATCTACCCCTTGCATGAGACAGAGCTAGTCTAAAGACATTGGCCTCATTATAACAACCAATCCCTTGCTTGCACTAGGAGGCTGAGTTCCTAAGAGTGGCCCCATGAATAGACCAGAGGAAAAATCTCTAGTTTGGGGGAAAGATGATTCCCAGCACATACTGGAAAACCAAACATTTCCTTCCACTTGAGCCTTTTGAAAATGTGAAGAGGCTAATGGGAATTCTGTGCAGGCATGTGCAGGCCAGCTCTGGGAAAGGCCTCCCCTCTCTGGGCACTCTTTAGCTGAAGCCAAATGCCATTCAAATCACCAGGGAATGTTCCCATTCAAAGGCCCCCCCGGATGTCAGACACATTCCAGCTGCAAGGGAAATGCACTTAGTTCTTCCAGTGCCAAATGTGGCCTTAACTCTGGCTGCCCTAATTGATTCAGGGATATATGAGAGCTGGCCGGGGAGCGCCAGCCCTTTGTTGCTAGTGAAGAGAGGGAGTGAGTTTGAAAAGCAAGCAGGTGGAGTAAATGCTGATTTCGGGCCTTACTCACCAATGGTTTTCTCATCTGTCGTCCTCCTCCCTTTAACTACTGAAAAATGAATCATTTAAATCGTGAAAATGTATCCCGGGGTCTTTTATTGGTTGGAATGGGAGCCACAGTGTTATTTCAAGCTTGAGATGCCCATGCCTTGCCTCCCAATTAGAGGAAGACAGCTGAAAGAGGAGGCTGTCTTTTTCATCTTGTGAATTCCCCCTCCCCATCCCTCAGGGTTTCAGATGTTGCCCTTAATGGAGAGGAGAGCCAACAAGTTTTTATTTGACTTTGAACCAATCCTAATTTCTACCCCGATGTCGATCCTCAACAAAGGTGGCGAGATTCTGCCATTTTGAGTTTTGTGTGGCAGACTCTTGGATTCCTTCTGCAGGAGGTCTTTTTCATTTTTAATGCTTTCCATAGATGTCTAGAGAAAGCCTTAGACTATGAGCTTCATGATCAAGATTGACCTTGGTGTTGTGTTCTTCATTCGTATCTGACTCTTCATGACCTCTTTGGGGTGTTTTCTTGGGAAAGATACTAGAGGGATTTGCCTTTCTTTTCCAGCTCATTTAACAGATGAGGAAACTGAGGCAAACAGGATTAAATGACTTGCCCAAGGGCACACATTTAGTGTCTGAGGCAAGATTTGTACTCCAGGCCTGGCACTCAATCCATTGTGCCACCTATTTGCCTTTGATTGACCTTACATGAAGGCAAAATGGGCAACCATTCACGTGGTATCATTAAAGGGCACAGAGAAGGTGCTGCTCCCTACAGAACAAAACAAACAAACAAAAACCCTTGTCATCATTCAGTTCAAAATACCCTAGACATTCCAGGGATTATAAGGCAAAAATCAGGCAAGGTACGCCATAGATGACAGTTTCTAGATTAGAGAGAGAGCTGGGGTTTCAACCCGGATCTTCTGACTTGAAATATTTCTTCTCAATATATCACATACTATGTTACCCTACAGAAGACATGAACACTCTGGTGAAGGATGTATAGAATGGCCCAAAATATTGAGTCTGTGCTAAACTAAGTGCTTGAGGTAGAATAGAGATAGGAAAATAAAACAGTAAATGATTCTCGTCTTCAAGAATATTATTGGATGGAAATGTGGTATACAAACATAATCATAAATGAATAGTTCTCAAATTATTTTTGCTCATAACACAGTATTCTTTGAGGCATGTTGAACACTTATGTTGGGAATAAAGAAATGCCTTCTAGAACAGTCCCCAAATGATCAAAATATAAATATAAAAATAAAAACATAAAAAAAAACAGGCAAGGTAGAGGGGAAAATAAAATACTAAGGGGCAGGGAAGGAATTTTCTTAGGCCCTCCAAAATCATACCATGTCTAGCCACATTGGTTCATCTCCATTAAATGCTGGTCTTCCCCCTATAGTAAACACTGGTTTTGACCATCAACAGTAGGTGAGAATTTCTTAATAAACATAAACATGAATTTCTTAGCAGGGTAGCTTCTTCCCAGGGCTGATATACTAGCAAAGAGTAACTTCCTTAACCAAGAAGCTGTGGCCATATCCCTGCGGTCTTTGATGATGTTTGCTGCTGAGTTTCACTTTCCATCTGGCTTTCGTCCCCAGGGCTTTCTGGCCTGTGCCACTGAGAAAGGCCAGGTGGTAGGATTTGGGGATCTGTCTGTCATCTGCTCAGATACTGGGACCAGCGCGGTTGGGGAGAGAGAATGGGATACAGTGAAACAAAAGTCCGGGGCAGCTGGGGTGGGCAGCAAGGAATTCCACTCATTCCTAGAGAGCTCTTCTGTAAATACTCACTAACACCTGGTCTGTCTCTCTCTTGGGACAGGTCACCTGAGGGAGGTTAGGGAGACCACAAGGAAAGATGAGAATGCATTCACATGAGGCTCTAGGTGCAGGGCACTTTTCAAAGTGGCCCATTTCCTGTGGTGGCGAAGAGCAGCCAATGGCCACGGGACCATAATTCCAATAGAGTGTGGACCAGTGCCCCAAAGCGTGTTTTTCCAAATGTCAGTTAGCACTATCTTTTTCCTTTTGCAAGCATGTTTGTAATTAAATGAGAAACGAATTATATATTGACTTAGAGATTTGGATGGCATGCTAGACTACTGGCAGAGGGCCTGATTTCTGTTTCAAGATCCCCTGTCATCTATGAGTGTGGCCCTGAGCACCCTTTTCATACCTCTGGACCTCGGTTTCTACAAAATGTGTAAAAAAAGAGAACACTGGTTGAGGTAATCAAATGATGATAGGTTTAGAGGCTTCCAGCTCTCAGATGCTTTGGTTCTTTGGATTTGGTATTTGTTAAAGCAGGAAAAGTGTAAAGTTAAAGAGACTATGACAAGAAGTTACTGTGGAAACCTATACTGAACTCTTTCTCTCTAAACTCACATCTACCATCTGCCAAAAAAACAAACAACAAAAACAAACCACTTTGGGACTTGTTTTTCAGTTGTTTCAGTCATGTCTAACTCATCCTGACCCCATTTAGGGTTTCCTTGGTAAAGATATTAGAGGGGCTTGACATTTCCTCTTCCAGCTCATTATATAGATAAGGAAACTGAGGCAAAGAGGGTTAAATGACTTATCTACCATCACTCAATAAGTGTCTACAGCTGGATTTGAATTCAGGTCTTCCAGACTCCAGGTCCAGAACTCTATCCACTGTGCCACCTAGCAGTCTACTTTGGAACTCATTCTAATGTATACTAAATGCAGAATGTTTTCCAGGAAAGAGGTTTTGTTTACCTGTCCTGTGGGCCTGGATAGACCAAATGCCCATCTCTCAGCCCTGGAGGAATTCAGAGAAAACTCTGATTTTTTCCAGATTTTCTGTCTGACTAAAGGATTCATGCCCTGTTGGCGCCACACCCTGCATGTCATCATTGCAAGAACAGACATACTTCCTTGATTCTAGCCTCTCTTCTGTCAACTAAGTATATTTGAGTACATTATCACATCTGTTCTGTACAGCAACCGTGGGAAGTAGCTGCTAGTATTGTCCTTGTTTTGCAGATGAGGAAACTGTGATACTCAGTGGTTAAGTGGCTTATCTAGCATCATTCAACTCTCTGAGGCAGAATTCAAACTCAGGACCTCTTCCATATGGAATTCCAGATCCAATATGATCCACTTTTCCCACCTGGTTGTCTATAGAGTCACAGATAAGATTTCTATAGCCAGAGCCAGACCTCAGAGGAAATGTGAAGCCAGTGAAGTTTGCTCCTTACTTTTTCAATTTAAATTTGTTTGTTACATTAAAATGCTCAATTAACTCCCTCCTCCTCCCCCCCATTAGAAGAGTCATCACATGAATATATATATATATATATATATATATATATATATATATATATATATATATATATATATATATATACACACAACTATGTCTTACTTGTTTCTATTTTTCAGTTCTTTCCCTGGAGGTGGACATACACAAGTCATCCTTCAAACAATATTTCCATTGCTGTTTACAATGTTCTCTTGGTTCTGCTCGTTTCACTCTTCATATTTCAGGTAGGTCTTTCCATGTTATTCCAAAAGTAACCTGCTTATCATTCCTATAGCACAGCAGTATTTCATCACAATCATACGCTCCAACTTGTTCTGCCATTCTCCAACTGATGGGCATCCCCTCAATGTCCATTTTTTTTGTCACCACAAAGAGAGCTGCTAGAAATATTGTAGTATACCTAGATAAGTTCTTTTCCTTTTTCCTTGCTTATGTTGGGAAATAAACCTAATAGTACTATTGCTGGGTCAAAACATATAGGCAGTTTTAGAACTCTAAGAGTGTCATTCAAATGGATACAACTATTTTGAAATTTGTTCTTGACACCCACAGACTTCACATTGCACACTCTTTGCCTTCCTTCTCCATCCTATGGGTCCAGTGTTACTCAAGCACCACTGTTCTTCCTCTAGAACCTCAATCTCCAATTTTTTTAAACCAAAACTTGTCAGTAAATGTAAGTAGCTGATAATAGTCTAAATTATGTTTTAAAGGGCCAAAACTTTAAACCAAAGAGACAAAGCTCTGATAGTAGAATTTCTGTCATCAGCCTGATGGAAGAAGGTCCTAAGGATCATCTAGTTTTGGAATCACACCTGTAGATGGGCCTCTTTTCCTGGCACTGTGTGCATTTCCACCTCAATCTTCACAATATCCCAAGAAGGAGAAAAGGACTACACAGACATAGTCTATTGAGTAGGAAATAGAAGTGCTATCTCCACAGATTCCATTTTATTTAATTCAACAAGATTTTTTAAGTTCCTACTATGTATCAAGCACTATGCTAAGATGCTCTTTCATCTTTGGTTTCCATCTTTCATTCATCTCTTACTCATAGTTTCAAGAAGCTGTAGCAGAGCAGTCACATCCCCTGATAAACCATCTGGACAGATGGGCTAAACCAGATTAAGGTAACTGAAAGACCTCAAATCTGTCAGTGACTTAGAGGATGTCTACACCAAGCATAAGAAGACTTCCCCCGATTTAATGGGCAGATGAGAAAAAATTGTTCCATTGGCCATAAAGGTGGCTCAGGCAGGCACCATGGAGTACTCAGAGCTTGATCACACCAAGGATGCCAAAGTCATCCACTGCCTCCTGGGCCATCACCTCCATCTTGACTTTTGTCCTGCAACAGGACTTGGGTGACCTTAGGAGAGAGAGTGAGGCTGATGACTTAGTACAACTCTGCTTCACTTGAATCCAATTCACAAGCAAGTCAAGACTTCACCCAGTGTTGTCATCAGTCCTCCTGATATCATTGGTCCTCTTCAAAAACACAAAAGATCAATGAACAACAGCAGCTAGGGATAAAAAGGCAAAAATAGAACAATGCCTGCCTTCAGGGAATATACATTCCACCAAGAGAGAACATCACTAAAAAGATAAGCAAATACAATATAAGGAGGATGGGAGGGAGTACTAGAGACTGGAGGGCAGAGGTGACTGGTGGTAGTTAGGAATGGCCTCAAGTAGGAGAGATGACCCAGAGGTCAGTGTGTAGAAAACTTACAAGAGAAACTCTCCCAACAACCAGTATCGGGCACTGTTCCCTCGACAGAAATCTTCACTATTTCAGGACCCTGAAGCTTCCACTGAAACTATTACATGCAAATTTGTAGAAGAAGAAATATTTCCCTCCTAGCTCTGTGTCTTTCCCCTTTAGGGAGCTTGCCAACTTCTTAGGTGCTCATTATCCCACTCTTCAACCCCACATCAAATCTGTTCCCAGGAAAGGCCCTGAACATCATAGCTTAAATGGTGACCCCCTCCCCAAACAAGGGATTTGCATTGTCAAAGTCTTAAGTTAAAGGGATAAAGTTCCAATTATGGAATGTTTGGCATCAAACCAGGGGTGGGAAAGGTAATTGTGAATGGGATAAGCCTTTTGGGCCCTAAAGCCATACCATGTAGGCTCTAGCATGCTTCCCAGAATCATGAGGCCTGTGTCCAGAACTGACCACAGGAGCACATCAAACAATTCACTGGGAGTGTGGGAAGGGGGGTGGTGGGGGGCTGGAAGGGCAGGAGTTTGGAGATGCCAAGCCTCAGAACTGTCAGTGCAAAAACAGAGTGGAGGGTGCGTTTTGAATAAGGATCTCTGTTTATTTGCTTGGTAGTTGAAGACCTGGCATCTTTGAAGATTGGACAGCAGTGATTGCTCCTAATCCTGCCCAGCAGGCAGGCCTGTTGTGTGGTCGCTGCCCTGTAGAAGCTCTACCAAGAAGGCAGGAGGTCTGGATTCAATAGGAGGGGAGGCTCCTGCTTTAATTTTTTTTTTAATAGCTCCAACTGCCTGTGGAACACTGACTCTCCAGCTAAGGAAAGGACCAGCTCTGAGAAGAAGGATGTTGCATTTTGTGTGTCCGGGGTCCTGCAGTTCAGTTTAAGTCAGCAAACATTAATTAAGGGTTTATTATATACAAGGTGCTAAGTTGTTATTCGGTCATTTCAGGCATGTCAGACTCTTTGTGACTCCATGTGGGGTTTTCTTGGGAAAGGTACCAGAGTACTTTGTCATTTCCTTCTCCAGATCATTTTACAGATGAGTAAACTGAGGCTCATTAAGTTAAATGACTTGATCAAGACCATCAAGGGTCTGAGGATGGACTTCTCATGCCACCTAAGGAAATACAAAGAATAGACCAAGTAATACAAAGTCTTTTCAACAGGGAGAGAATTTCTAATGACTGGAGAAGGGGGCAGGGAAGGGGGCCTGGATAATGAGAAAGTTGGTCAGGGAAAGGCTTATGTAAGAGGAGGCACCAGAGTAATGTTTGAAGAAAGCTAAGGCTTCTAAGATGTCGCAATGGATAGAGAGATGAGTCTGGAGTCAAAAGTTCAAATCTGGCCTCAGACACTTACTAGCTGGGCGACACTGGGCAAATCATTTAAGTCTACCTCAGTTTCTTCATCCAAAAAATGAGCTGGAGAAGGAAATGGCAAACCATTCTAGTATCTTTGCCAAGAAAACCCCAAATGGGTCATGAAGAGTCAGACGCCACTAAACAAACAAAAAAGGATTCTAATACACAGAGGTGAAGAGAATATACATTCTAAACATGGCGGACCATTTTTGCAAAGATTAGAAATAATGTCTTTGCAGACAGGCACACCAGAAAGAGTAAACTAGTATAATGGAAAGAGCTCTGAATGGAGTCAATAATTCTAGATCTCTGGTCTGGTTCAGGAACTAAATCCTTCTGTGACTCTCTGCAGGTCACTTAACATGTCTGGGCTTATTGCCTGCGTCTACCTAACCATGGGATTTGTTGCGATGATCTAATGAGATAATGTGCATCCTTTTGGACATAGTAAGTGTTATAAACAAGTGTAGGATTAAATGTCCAGAGGAGACAGACAGCGAAACACTAAAGCAGTAACAGCAGTGTCCATTGGACTCGTTATTTATCATCAAACAGCAAATATTTTATTCTTTTTACTGATGAAACAAACCAAAGTCAAATTTGACATTTAAATGTAAACAACCTAATAACTGGTGAATTTAACCATAGAATTTCCCTTCTATGATGAATTTCTCTTAACATTGTGCCTGACCTTTCCCCTTGAACACAGAACACTTTCCTTTGTCTCTTGGCTATTTGTGTGCATCTCCCCATCCCTGTCTCTCAATCAAGTGAAAATTCCTTAGGAGTTAAGTCTGGGTCTTCCCTTTCTTTGTCCGGCACCTCGCACAAGTCCTCACAAGCATAGCCTGCTCTAATAAATCTACAATTGGACTGCATACTTAGAGCTCAGACCAATGGAGATGAATGAGTTGCAACTGCTTTATGTCTGAGAATGATGGAGTCTGACTGCGACAGAGAAGTAAATCAATCTCTCAATTTATAGTCATCACACTTATTAGAGCTTCGGGTTCTGGGTCTTGCCTCTCTGTGGCAGTGCAGACTTTTCTATTCCACCAAATACATTGCAAGCACCACAAAGCAACCCTTCTAGAATAATTGAGAACAGAGAATGGCTTCAAGGAAGATCTTCAGCTAAGTGCACTGTCCATCGTCTCCAATTAACTCATCAGTGGAGCTGATGAAATACTACAGCCATCAGCTGGTGGGATTTTTCCCCCTTTACATAAAAAGTGGAATCTTTCTCTTTGCATTGGTCAGTGAGGTTAGGGCTTTAGAGTACAAGAAGAACTAGAATGGGAACGGAAGAGAGCCATATGGAGATGCTGACTACATTCTCAGGGTGAAGTGAAAAGCTCACTTAATGCTTTGGAGTACCAAAGCAGAAAAGTCTCAAAAAGGGAGGAGAAAAACAGAATTCTGTTGTTTCCCACCCCCTGCTCCCTCTCCCTGCCAGGATTAAACACGTTAGGACTAAAGCTAAGATCTATGTTTTGAATATATTCTTCACATTTTACTATCTTATTTTAAAACCTTTACCCATTCTTCCAAATGGCAAAATAATTGAAACTGGCTGGATAAGAAGAGATTCAAAAATGATTTTATTTTTTAAACCCTTACCTTCTCAAGGTTCTCAAGTTCCAGATCCAGACAGAAATATCACTTTATTTTATTTAAAAAAAAAAAACTTACCTTCCATCTTAGAATCAAGAGTGGTAAGGGCTAGGCAATGGGGGTCAAGTGACTTGCCCAGGATCACACAGCTAGGATGTGTCTGAGGTCAGGTTTGAACCCAGGACCTCCCATCTCTAGGCCTGACTCTCAATCCACTGAGCTACTCAGCTAAACCCCTCTCCCCCAAAATGATTTTTTATTGATGTAGAATTATGACCTATGCTTGTCCCTTACCCTCTTTGTAGAGGTGGGGGCCTATGAATGTGGAATTCTATGTATACTTCAGATACAGACAATGTATTGGTTTTGCTGAACTCTTTTTCTTTCTTTCTTTCTTTCTTTCTTTCTTTCTTTCTTTCTTTCTTTCTTTCCTTCCTTCTTTCTTTCTTTCTTTCTTTCTTTCTTTCTTTCTTTCTTTCTTTCTTTCTTTCTTTCTTTCTTTCTTTCTTTCTTTCTTTCTTTCTTTCTTTCTTTCTTTCTTTCTTTCTTTCTTTCTTTCATCTTTGTTATAAGGGATGCCTCTATGGATAAGGCAGAAATATTCACATGTGTGCTGTATAAATGTAAAAGATTTTGAGATTTGTTATTTTAAATTCAAAATAAGAATTTTTCTTATTAAATTTTTAAAGAGATAATAGATTCACAAAAAATGTTTAGGTACAGAAAAGAAACTCAGAATCCTGCTAGAGGTTCCCAGTCCAAATCAACTAATTAGAGAGTTTTATTATAGAAACATTGATTCCTAGAATTAGAAAGGACCTCCCTTACATTTAGATAGAATAATGGCTGTTTCTATATTATGATTTGAGAGACCTGAAAAGTCCAAGTTGTTCAGAAATTCTACCTCTATAGACTTATTTTTATTTGACTAGGTTGCAGGTGCATCCAGATGTGCATCTGAGCCATGAGCTGTGCCCAGAACTGAACCAGGTGAGGAGAGTACTGTGACTGCCTCTGGGGAATTGTCCAGCACTTTAAATGACTCCCAACTTTCTCTGGAAACCAAAGGTCTGTCTTTTTTACATCAATATTCTCCCAGTGCTAGTCTATGGCTTCAAGTCTTAGAAAGTAGCAGTCTTCAAAGAATTAAACCTGTAGCTCACCCAAAGGACAATGAAGAGGGGAATTATGGGTGTGAGTTGGCTGCTATCTTACCAAGGAGGAGATGCAGAAAAGATGTCCTGGAGATGTATGACAGGAATAGGAAGTAAGCCAGTCGCACACAAAACAAGATTTGGGGATAGGTAGTCTATGAACAACTAAAAAGCTCCCTTTTTGCCCATGGTATGGTGAGAGATCTAGAAAGCCACCCACATAATTGTGGATCTGATGTGTATTCCCTCAAGATGAGATGGATGTATGGATTGCAAATATCAATATGAAAAGTTATTTGGCTCTTTTTTAAAATTTGTTTTTATTTTTTAATAACCTTTACCTTTTGTAGTATCAGTTCTAAGGCAGAAGAGTGGTAAGGATTAGACAGTGGGGATTAAGTGACTTGCCCAGGGTCACACAGCCACATGTTGCATTGTATTTTTAATTATTTTGTTAAACTCTTCTTGGTTACACTTTAATCTGGTTCCTGCTGCACTTGATCTCTTTGATCTGGTTCAATTTCTTCAACTTACAGATGAAGAAATTAAGTCTAGGGGGTTAAAATGACCCATATAAAATCAGATCAGAAGTAAGCAAATTCACTCCAATTCCAAGTCCTGTGCAATTGTCACTTATCCTGCAAAGCCACAATAACATTGTTTTGCCTGTTTTGTTTTCCCTTTTCTTTTTTTCAAACTGAATATAATGAATCACTGAGCAAAGAAGTTGCCTTCTTCAGTCAGAGGTTCTCTCTCTAGCCACAGTATCCACAGGACAAATCACTTTGTCAGGGTTTCCCATTGATCTCCTCCTTTGTGCCCATTTTGTAGCCTCCTGGCTTGCTGGTTTTACGCCAGGATGTTTAAGACTTGGAGAATAGAAGATTGATGGCAGTTTCCTTTGTTTGAATCCAGCTTTATACTTTTTAAAAGCTCTTCAATGTCTTCTTTCTCATCACTCACTCTTTAGGGGGAGTGGTACAAATGTTTTTATCCCCCATTTTACAGATGAGTAAGTGAAGCTCAGAGGGGCAAAGCAACATGTTTAGTACCATACCATCACTTAACAACCAGCTCAAGACTAGAACTAGGGTTGCTGATTCATTATCCGATTTTCTTTCCAATACCATAGTGCCAAGGTTTGAAGATTATATTTCCATACTTCTTGGCCACTTGCCTTGACTAGCAGATTGGAACCAACCTGTAGTTGAGGAAAATGGTTGTTTGAGAAGCAGAAGCAGAACCTATTTCCAGCCACACTGCCAAGTTTTACCTTCAGTACCATCTCCCCATCTCTTCTCCTGAACTGTTTTCGCTATGACTGCTCCTTTTATGATTAGTTGCCATTCAACATTATGTATCCAGAGCCCTCTGATGTTCTTTCTCCTTGACTATCTCATGGATTTCTCTTCTACACATACTGCATGACATTCTGCTCTGAATTATTGTTGCCTGTGTATCTGGAAACCTTTTTATTAGGTGACAAGTACACTGAAGGTAGATGGCAGGCATCCTGGCCGCGTGTCAAAAGTATTGCATTTGACATTAGAGGACATGAGTTAGAATCTCATGTAAAACTTGATCCTCCTCCTAACTTCTCTATTCCTCTCCATGACTCCACTGTCACTTCAATCACCCAAGTTGTACTCCTTGTAGACATTTTTGGCTTCTCTTTCCCTTACTGGGCTAACTCCAACTCCAAACAATTTGCCAGGCCCTATTGAGTCTCCCTCCACACTCTCTTGCATCTAATCCCACCCTTCCTCTCACTCTTACAGTCCAGATCCTCATCTTTTCTCATGTAACACAGCGTTCCCCTAATCTACTACTACTACCAATATATTCTCTCTCCAAACTATCTTATAGACTGTCAATTAATCTTAATGCCCCACTCTGGTCACTTCACTTCTGTAGTCAAAAAAACCCTTCAGCAATGTATTTTCTGAGAGCAGCTAGGTAGCAAAGTGGATAGAGTGCCAGGAAGAACTGACTTCAAATCCATCCTAAAATACCAGCTCTGTGACTCTGGGCAAATCTCTTATCCCATTTGGCTCAGTTCCTCATCTGTAAAATGAGCTGAAGAAGGAAATGGCAAACCAGTTTATTATCTGTGCCAAAACAACAACAACAGAGTCACAAAGAGTTAAACAAGATTGAAAACAACTAAACATCAACAATGTATTTCCAAGCATCGGAGCACAGTACACATTTAATAAAAGTTTGGGGGATTTGTTTTTGTAATTGAGTGGACAGCTAGAGACCTAGGATATCTATTCTTGGTTGAGCTACCAATTCATTATATGGCCTTGGCCAAATCACTTAGCTTCTAGACCTCAAATTTCTTGTCCATAAAATGCTGGGATCGGAACAAAACTAAACTGATGACTCCTGTTTCTTCCTCAGCCCTAAACAAAGAGGTCTGATCAATCATTCCTTTTTTAAGGGAGAAGGAAGCAAAATATGGAGTCAAGATTCAGCTCTGTTCTCTGGTTTTAACTAAAGGATGAGCAACAGTTACAGGAATTACAGTCTGTTCAGAGATATATCACTGCAATAATGTAATGCCACAGCCACTGGGCCAGAATGACCTCCAAAAGTATGTGTTTGGGAGTTTGCATCTGGAGCACAACTGCTTGAAGTGAGCCAGACCCGCACTCCTTACCCTTCCAGCCCTCCATGCTCAGAACAGCTGAATTGGGCTGCAGGGTGCCAGTGCTGGAACAGACTTCTCTGAGGGGCATGTGAAGTTCAGCTAGGGGCCCTGATCTGCCTTCAGTCATTCTTTTTTCTTCCCCTTCGCCATCCCCTTGATGCCTTCTCTGTCCTCAGTGCCAAAGTCTGAATAGATTCTGAGGGGTTAGTGGGGAGAGTGCATATGAAGGGGTTAGGTTAATGGGAGGGAAAATAGGAGAATAGAGGAGAGAATGAGGTGTCAGAACCAGAGAACAGATGAAGAGGAAGAGAAGAGTAAAGGTCAGAGGGAGAGAGCAGGTAGAGAGGAAGTAATCCTAAATAGGAGTGCCACTGACAGTCAGGAAAAAAAGGAAAGAAGGAATAATTCCTTCCAAGGGGAGAGACTGAGGGAGAAAATGGAAAAAGTGAGGAAAGTGTTTGGGTAAGAATGGAGGAAATAGAGAAAAAGAATAAATGAGAGTCCTGGTTGGAGGACAGGTGTTGCTGAGAGAGAATGTAGGGATTAATTAGGGAGAAAGAGAAGATACAAAGGAATGATTTGCCACCTATGTATCATGGGGTAAGAAAGGACTAGACAATGAATGAGCATCTGCATATATGTGTGTATGGGTACCATATTTGATGGAATCCATCTATAAATTTCTCTTATTCCCCATACCTCATGGTTTCAACAAGCCTTAATGTTCCCCCCCTCGCCCCTCCTCCACCCTTCATCTCTGAAAAGAATCATTATGAGGAATCACATAGAAATACACACACTGGGGTGGGTCAGGGTTGTTAAGTGGCATGTGGGCAGAAAATGTGGACTTTGTCAGATATAATAGGTTATTTGAGTAGGGGAAGGTAGAGGGAGTGACTGCCATGGCATATGAATGTAATATGGTTCCCTTTGTCACATGAATCCCAAGTGATTTCCTGTACCTCAGAGCCAAATCCTTTTTCATTCATCCATTTCTTGTTATTCTTGCCCACCACCCCTAGCCACACACATAGGAGTTGCCCATCCCTTGGCTATTATTCCCAACTGTCCCACAAAACTTATCTTGTCATGTCTTGTATCTATTTGTAATCCTCCTCTATCTTGACTCTCAGGGCTTGGGATAAAAGCCCATGGAAATGCTGATTCAAAATAAGGGAATATATTCTGAGGAGAGATTTTGGGTCCAGGCAAATAATGCTTACCACAGTAAGAATGGAGTTTGTGCTGACTCAAGGCACATCCAGCTCTTCATTCCCTCTCCAGTCTGTTCACACCTCATTCATGTGAGATTTAAAATGGTTGAGGTCTTAAACTGTAGTGATTAAAATAGTGGAAGATATAAATTGTGATAGATATGAGAGGGTGAGTAAATTTGACCGCAGAAATTTGTTTCACTACAGTGTCTTGGGTTTTAAAATCAAATATAAGGTGGTCACCAGGGAAATATTCCCAATTATTCAAATACCCAAGTCAATTGGGTTTTATAGAGATTTTTAATTAACAATACAATGAGTAATCAAAGAAAGAGAGAGAGAGTAAGAAAGGAATAAGTATGAAGGGCCTCAAGTCAATATGGCCTAGACCTGAGTCTTAAAAGAGAAATCAATCAGTTTTTTAACACTCATCACAAGGTCTGACTAAATGAGGATTCTAGTGACACCAGGCCAGCATCCTTCCTCAAAGAATCTTCCAGCCAGAGATTGTTTCAAAGGGCCTTTCTCAAGAGCCTCCAGAGCTCCTACCCCAGAGGGACAGAGCCCCTCAGAGGAGCTCCTCAAGGAGCTCTCCTTCAGAATGAGATCCTCCAGAATGAGAATCAGAAATCGAGAGTCCCGAATGAGATCCAAGCTCTTATTTTTGAGGGCAAAATCTCCTCTGTCACCTCCCCTAAGTCCTTACATCTACCAATCACTGTAGATGTTTCTAAAGGACCGCCCATTTTGAATTCACAGCTGAGTTTTTAATCTCTTTAGTAAGTCAGAAAAAAATGCTGCTGTGTCGACAAATTTCATTAAGAAAAAACCTCTCAATAAGTTATCACCCTTTTAGGTTTAAGTAGTTTACAAGTTGCCCCACCTTTATAGGTACTTAGTATCCCATTGTATCAATTCTAAAACAGTCATGACTCAAAGAACTTCCTGTCCCTTCCATAAGCATGGGTCAAAGCACTTTCATTGTTCTGAAGGAGTTTTCTGTCCTAAAGCAGTCTTAAGTAGGGTGGAGTAGGGATATTCCCAAGGCAAGGAATTTTCACACTTAAGTAGAATTCTCACTATCTGCTAGGGAATTTTTTTAAGTAGAAGATTCCCCAATGGGGGAAACCCCTAACATTCATAAGTCTGAGAACTTTTAAGGTTTACATTCATCTAACTCACAGCTTCATAACACAGACACTCTACTCTAGCTAGGCCAGGGTATCATCCCAAACCAAGCTAATTTATGAACTTGTTTGTTATGTTAGAATACCCAGTTAACTCCCTCCCACCCTCCCTTCCCCACATTAGGGAAGCTAATTTTTAGTTTTTCACCTTTACTCACACTTTTCCTTACTTACCCTAGAATGCCCTCCCGCCTCCTTGCTACCTTTCCACACTCCACCCATCAATCAAGTCATTGATTTTCCTAACACCTTTGACCTGCACTGGTCTCTGAACTCCTATTTATGTGCTACTAATTTAGGCAGTACATCATCTATCTGTCCATCTATCTACCTATCTATCTATCCAAACATTCATCTATGTATGTATCTAGCTATCCATCTATCCATCCATCCATCCAACTGTCCATCTGTCCATCATTATCTAATTCTATCTACCTACCTATCTATCTGTCTTTCTATCTACTTCTCTGTATGTCAATATCTATGTATATATATATATTTTGTGTGCATGTAGATGTGTAAATGTGTATAATATGGACTTATGTGCATATGTATATACATATATAATATATAATAGGAGGGAGTTAGGTAGCTCAGTAGATAGAGTGATGGGCCTGGACTTAGGAAAACCTAAGTTCAAATCCTGCCTCAGACACCTCCTGGATTTGTGACTTTGGGCAGGTTACTTAACCTGGTTTTGCCTTAATCCACTGGAGAAAGAAATGGCAAAACTACTCCAGTATCTTTGCCATGAAAACCCCATACGCAGTACCAGTGTGCTTTCCATGTTACAGACAATATACTAAATATTAGTATTATAAATACAAGCAATCAAGACAATTCCTGCCCTCAAGGAGCTTATATGCTAATGGAGGAAGACAACATACCTATATTACATATATTATGTGTGTTTACATATACATAGATACATATACTCATGCATATACCTATATATTTGTATATACAGACATATAGATAATATACATGTGTGTATATATATGTGTGTATACATATATGCTAATGTAACAACATAATTATAACACAATAATATTATACAATGATATGCCACATTATATAATTGTATAGTATGATATAATGTCACATAATAGAATATGTTATATTATAACAAAGATGATATGATATAATTAATATAAAATACCCTTGATCCATCTTCATTCTGGAAGATGATGAGCCCTGGAATTCATGCTTTAGAAATGTCCTTCCCTCTGTAGATTGCTTCTCCTAGAACCTCTTTGAAGAAAGGGATACTGGCCATTTACGTCTTCATTTCTCTCTAGACTGGGCTCCATGCTTTTCTATCATATTCCAACAATCTCTTATCCTAGCAGATTAGTCCTACCCTAGAAATGACACTTTGGAAGTCTCCCTCTGATTGAATCCTCGTGGATCTCCAGACTAACCGCCTCTTCATTTCTCACCAGAGTGCATAAGGCACCACCTCCCTCCTTTTCAGCTTCCTTTTATGTGTTATCTTCCTCCATTAGAATGGAAGCTCCTTGAAGAGAGGGACTGATTTTCATTTTTGCTTATATTTATATTCCCAGAACTCAATATATTGCCTAAAATTTGTTGTTGATTGTTGAGTGATATGACCCAGTTACATCATACAATATATGAGCTAGATAGCTATAGAAATATACCTTATAATGTTCACTAAGCCCAAGATCAATACATTGGAATCCATTTTCTCTTGAGTCCCTTTTCAGTACTTAGAATAATACTGGACCATTCAGTAAATATTTATTAAGTGCCTAGTATGGGCTAGGCATTATGTTAGGTGCTATGACTACAAGGATAGTTAAATACAGATAAAACAGACTCCAAAAGGAAAGTCATGTATGCAAATAACTAATACAAAAGGAGTTATGATGAATGTAAAGGAGAGATCAGAGAAAGGCTTGTGCAAAATGTGAGGATAGTTAGATCATTTTCAGCTGAGAAAAGTCAGAAAAATCCTTGTAAAGAATGGCACCTGAGTTCAGTCATTTAGTGAAAGAGATCCACAAATAATGCAGAGTTTGGGGGTGGGGGATTAATTTATTCTTGGTTTGGGGAATGAGGACAGAAGAATGGAGAATGGTGACTAATCCTGTTTGCCTGGAATGTAGAGAGGGACTAGCAAAAGATAAGGTTGGAAAGGTAGATTGAAACCAGATTGTAAAAGGTCTTGGTGTCAAGATTAGAAAGTTATATTCTTGTCAGGGGGTAAGATAATGGAGGTGGAAGAAATGTAGAGTGGAGAGGGGCATAATGTTAACCTGAAAATAAAATAAAATTGATCTTTAAAAAAGGTTATTCTCAACTTGGTAGACAATGGGGAACCACTGAAAGTTTTTGAGTAAAGTTTCTGTGTGATTTGCGTGGTGCATTAGTAAGATTACTTGGGCAACAGTATGTAGGAAAGATCAGAGAATGAATAATCTAGGAGTAGAAATATAGGAAAATATTATAATAGTCTGGGCTATTATATCAATTTAGGGCATTGTAATAGGATAAGTATTGTGAAAATGAAAAGAGGGGGATTGGTGTTAAGAAATATTATCGAGATGGGACCAATAAATTTTTTTTTAACTGTGAGAAGTGAGAGAAGAAAGAGTCCAAGATAACTTCAGTTTTGCACCTAATTAGCTCTAACTATGATTGTTCCTTTAGGGGAAATCAAGAAATGAGGAGGGAAGTCATGTTGCTCATGAGGAAAGACGATGAGTTCAGTTTTGGATATTTGGTTTCTAAGTGCCAGTTGAACATCCTGGTGAAAGTGTCCAGCAGACAGAAATATGGGTTTAGAGTTTTGAGGAGAATATGGCAGTAGTGGTATAGATTTGGAAGTCATCTGCAAAGAGGGAGTAGATAAAATGATCAATTGAAAGACTATAGTGAGAGATAAGAAAGCTGGAGACAGATGGGTTTTTTTAAAGAATTTTCCTTCATATTGATTTACTTCATTTTCTCCATCTTCCACTGACAATCATTTGGAAACAGAAGAAAAATAAAACTACATAGCAAATATGGATAGTCAAGCAAGACTAGATTTTCCCATTTGCCAAGTCCAAAAATATATGTTAAGCCTGGCTTTAAGGAAATGGGAGAGAATCTAGAAAAGTAGAGAGAAATGGAATGAAAGATGAGAGACTCATGAGTGTGCCGTGTCAAGAAGCCAAGCAATGAGTCATATCAAATAGTGAGTAGCCACAATGCCAGATACTACTGAGAGGTTAGAGGATAAGAACAGAAAAAAGAGCAATCAATTTGACAAGAAGGAGTGTTTTCAAGGTTTTAAAACACTTTCCTCACAGTAACTGGGATGGAAATAAAATTAGAAGGCAACAAGAATGTACAGATGTTTCAGACATGGAATAAATAATTGCATTTACTCTTTCTAGAAGGCTGTGGTAAATGGGGAATATAAAGTAGTAGCTTAAGGAAATAACAGGATCAAGGGGAAGGTTTTACTTTTGATTTGGTGATGAATTTGTTTCATTTTGCTTCATCTTTCAAGAATAGAGAAGACCTGACTAGTATGTTTTAGATCATGGGAAAGGAATCTAAAGAGACAGAGAGTTAATAGCCAGTTATCAATCAATGAAGAGGCAGAATGGTACAATATGATGAACCCCAACACTGGAGTCAGAGGAACTGAGTTCAAATTCTACCTTTGATGTATATCATCTGCATGACCACTTAATCTCCATGTGCCTTAGAATTTCTCTTCCACCTCTAGATCTGGTAACTGATGGACTGATGGAGCAAAGTCACAGAGGAGACTGGTACATAGTAGGTGATCATTACTTTTTACTGGGTTGGGATGTTGAGAAGAAAAGTAAGCATTTTACAAGGAGATCAGATAGAAAAGAGATTAGATAAAGAGTTAATGATCTTAGGGGGCAGGTGAGTGGCTCAGTAGAAAGAAAGCCAGGCCTAGAGACAAGAGGTCCTGGGTTCTAATGTGGCCTCAGATACTTTCTAGCTTGGTGACCCTGGGTAAGTCATTTAACTTCCATTGCCCAGCCCTTACCACTCTTCTGCCTTGGAATGAAAACTTAGTATTGATACTAAGACAAAAGGTAAGAGTTGTTTTATTTTTATTAAGTTAATGTTCTTACATAGGTCATTGTGAGCTGTGTTCTTTCTAAGCACTCCCTCTTACCTCCCATTTCTCTTCTTCCTAACTTGGCCCTTGGGAAATTAGACCCAATGGAAGAAGAGATTATTCAGCTAGCAAAGATTCTGAAGGCTGAGATCAAACAGCAAAAGAAAGCAGGCTATCTGGTGGGTCTGCATGCAAGAGAAATAACCAGGAAGAAGGAGGGGTTGGGGTAGGGGGAAGGGAGGATATATGAATACTATTCAGAGCTTCCCACCATCCTCAGAGAGATCTGTTCTCCTCATGTTGAGCCAAGTAAGATCTCCCGCTCCAGAACATCTTTGATTAATCAGAAGCGGAAAGATAAGCTGCGTGATAATTAATAAATCATTAGCAGCATTACTTTTCATCAGATAAGACAATTAATTACTCCCATTTCCTTTAAAAAATGCCATGGCAGTGTAGGCTGACTCACTGCAAGCTGATTTTTATGAGAAATCCAATTCTAATAAGGAAAAACATTGAGCTCACCACAAGCAGAATCCAAATGGCACTAAGGATAAAGGAATGGGTGTTGTCTTGCTCAGTTTGCCCTATGGGAAGGTCCATAGAGCTAATTCTCCAAATTTGGGCATTAAAGCAGCCCCACTGATCATTCAGACAGAGGTGCTGTGCTTCACCCCAATTTAGCCTGCCATTGAGAAGGCTCCATATGTAAAGTAGAATGGGGTAGTGAATACTGCTCTGAGATTGGAATCAAGAAGATCTGGGTGGAAATTTTGCCAATTACATTAAAAAACCAGACCCATAGCAAGTCATCTAACCATGTACCTCAGTTTGCTCATCTGTAAAAGGAAGGGGATGGATTTAATAGCCTTTATGATCCTTTCCAACTCTGATCTATGATCCTATGAAATTAAATAAACCTATCCAGGTATAGGGATGTAACTCAAATATACACATACAGCTTTTCCAGATATGCTTTTGCTCTCTACCTGGGATGTCCTTTTTCCTATTAAGAATCTACTGTGGGGTAGTTAGGTAGTTCTGTGGATATATATTCAGGACTGGAGATAGGAGGTTCTGAGTTCAAATGTGATCTCAGACATTTCCTAGCTGTGTGACTCTAGACCACTCTTCAGGCTTGGAACTGATAATTAGTATTGATTCTAAGACAGAAGATAAGGTTTAAAAGAAGTAATAATCTATTGAGAGTTCAGAATCAGGACATTCAGGAATCTTGCATCTAATAGGACTCACTCATTATCATCCCCAGAAATAGAAAAAAAATGGAGAGAATGAAAAGAAGAGGAGAGGAGAGGAGAGGAGAGGAGAGGAGAGGAGAGGAGAGGAGAGGAGAGGAGAGAAGAGAAGAGAAGAGAAGAGAAGAGAAGAGAAGAGAAGAGAAGAGAAGAGAAGAGAAGAGAAGAGAAGAGAAGAGAAGAGAAGAGAAGAGAAGAGAAGAGAAGAGAGAAGAGAAGAGAAGAGAAGAGAAGAGAGAAGAGAAGAGAAGAGAAGAGAAGAGAAGAGAAGAGAAGAGAAGAGAAGAGAAGAGAAGAGAAGAGAAGAGAAGAGAAGAGAAGAGAAGAGAAACAAAAGAAAAGAAATGAACTTGCTTGCTTTATGGAAATCAGAATAAGAATGCTCATCCCTAGCCTTAATGCACTAGATGGCTGTGCCTGCCTTAATTCTCATTCTTCCCACACTCACTAGATTAAGATCTTTATTAGAGGACAACCCTAACTCTATAAGAATATATATTCAAAGATATTCATAAACTTCTGAGACTTGCACTTGAAACACACACTGGAGTGGCTTAGGGATCTGTACCCAGAGAACCCTGCAAAGACACATTGACCCAAACTTTCTCAGCTCCCCCAGTCACATCATTCTTTGATTACTTTCTTTCCTTCTTGTTTTCTACTTCCATTCTCTGCCTTACATAACTTACAGAGTTTGGGTTGTCCTCTAGTGCAAACCTCAATCTAGAGAGTATAGAAAGAGTGATAATTAAGACAGAAACAGCCATCTAGTACATTAAGACTGTGAATGTGGGTGCTGGGAGCTTTCTTGTACTGCTGTCCATGAAGCAAGCAGTTTCATTTCTACGGATGATAATAAGTGAGTCCTATTAGATGTGAGATACCTGAATGTAACTAACACCCAGCTTTTGACTTCCAAATATATATACTCCACTTATTAACAGCATGAGGAAGCCTACCTGATTATTCTCTATTAATTAGGGGAGTTCCAGGCAGCTGCTCATCCCTTTTACCTTCTACCCACAGCTGTCTACTTTTCAAGTTGGGTTTGAAAGGAGGTTACAGCCAAGCAATTCCTAGCAAATTATGAATAGAATCATCATGAAAAGGAGCCTAAGATCCATAACTTGGAATAGATATCATGGCTGTGGGAAAGGCCAGGGCAGATAATCAGTTTGCAATGTAGAAGAAGAGACAAAACTGCATTTACCATAAAGTCTGAGATGATTAGTAAGATGCAGGATCAAGGGCAGGATTCTTAACCTTTTTGGTA
The DNA here is from genome assembly GCF_027887165.1 of Monodelphis domestica. Taxonomy (NCBI): domain Eukaryota; kingdom Metazoa; phylum Chordata; class Mammalia; order Didelphimorphia; family Didelphidae; genus Monodelphis; species Monodelphis domestica. Next base: position 101,970,923 of record NC_077230.1, on the reverse strand, counting down.
TCATAGACCCCCTTTGGCAGTCTTGTGAAACCTACTGGCCTTCCTGGAATAATGTTTGTTGCCTACATTCATAATTAAAAGAAATACCAAATTTCAGTTAGAGATTTTTGAAAATAAAGATGTAATTCTTTCTTTCAAATTCCTGGACCCTATCAAATCTATTCACAGAACCCTTTGGAGTCTATAGACCCTATCATTAATCATTGCCCTCAGGTAGCTTATACACTATGGGTATTGGTAATAAATAAGACAAACTGGAGAGTCTAAAGCAAATTAGTAAATGACTGAGACTTGAATTTGGTAATAGAAGGAAGGGCATGGCTTATTCAAAATTAACAGAATATTAAAAACTATCCATATATAATTGGGGAAAATAAAAACAAAAGCAAAAACAAATTTTAAAAATGGATCAAGGGAACAATAGAATAGCATTATATATCAAGAAGATATCCTCTTGGAAGAAAGTCTTAAACCAGAAGGAGAAAGATAAAGCTTTTGTTTTGTGACTTACAAAAATGACTACTACCATGTTTCCTTGCAGATTTCTTTTTCTGAATATATCTCTACTCAGATGAGGATCAATGGAGAAAAGAACACAGAAGGAATGATTCTGAACCCAAGGCATGGAACTGGTAGCTATTCCCTGTATTTTATAATAGGAAAAAGGACTGAACTTGGGAATTTGCTGACATAGAGAACTCCCAGGTGAAGAAATTTCCTCCACTAATACAGGTCAATATAGAGTTGCCTGGTGGGTACTAGAAAAAGTTAAGTGACTTCCACAAGGTTTCTTGGACAGCATGTGCCAAAGGTGGAACTTAAACCCAGAAATTTCTAGCTTGGAGGTCAACTCTATCCATTATACACTGGCTTTTGCACCAGCAACACATTTTGGCAACACTGTTGATTATTTTGGAAGATGGAAACTAACCTGTATGTGGAGAATAAAGGAGTGTTCATGGAGAGCTACTTGGAAGTTCATCAATGATATGGAGTGGGAGCTATGATTCATGGGTCATTCAGGAGGAGTCTATTCATGTGCAGGAGCTAGGAAAGAGAAAGAAGAGGATGGATAAGGAGAAGTTTCAGGGAAGGGGTACAAGAAGATGAGTGTTAGGCAAGTGTGGACCATAAAATCATATATTTAGAGCTGAAAGGAATCTCAGAGGTCATTGATCCAACCCCCCCTCCGCCCCCCATTTTATGTATGAACATACTAAGGCCTATAAAGGTAATGAGATTTGCCAAAGTATGGAGCTTTCTTAGAGCAAGTTTTTTGGGGAAATTTGTAATATGCATCCTAGCGACCTCCAACATCACTACCACACACACAAACATAGAATACATCCCAATACGGTAGAGAAATGATGACAGGCTATTAATCATATATTAATCTCTTTATCTGTCTCTGTCTCTCTGCCTCTTTCTGACTTCATCTCTCTGTCCTTGTGTCTCTCCTCTTTGCTAAAATCAAAGTAACTGATAAATTATCAGCTTACCTTTAATGATCATTTCAACCTTCAAAATATGGAGGAAACAATAGAAGAAACTGTAATTCTGGATATGATTCTCACAAAATAGGGGGAATGTGTTGTCAAAGCAAAATGACAGGATAGGAGGAAGTAACCATGACATCTTTGAGTTCATAAAGCAGAAAAAAATCAAATATATTCTGATAGAAAACCTAGTTTTCAGAATTAGATTAGGTTTTAAAGGATTTAGAAGAGAGCAAAATACCATGTCCAAAAATTCTACAGAGCAAATTGACCTGAGAGATGTGGAAATGCTTTCCAGAACAAAATGGGGAGCTGTCTAAAGAGACTGTAGTGTGGATGCACAGGGAACTCTTACCAAAAGATTTTAAAAATATGTATATATAAAACACAATAGAAATGGTCAATATAAAGAACATAGAGAAGCTTAGGAAGATTTATATGAGTTGACAGAGCAAAATCAGAACAATGTCCATGATAACAACATTATCATGAAATTTGATATATTTTGAAAGACTTCAAAACTCTAATCAATGTAGTGACTGCCTTGCCATTTGAAGACTAATGGTGAATCTGCCTCTTGGCAGAAAAGTGATAGGCTAGAGAGAGAATGAAATATTATTTTAGACCTGGCCAATGCATCATGTTATATGTTTTTTTTAAACCCTTACTTTCTGTCTTAGAATCAACAATGTATATTGGTTCCTAGGCAGAAGAGTGGTAAGGGCTAGGTAATGGGGGTTAAGTGACTTGCCCAAGGTCACACAGCTAGGAAGTGACCATATTTGAACCCAAGACCTCCTATCTCCAGGCCTGGCTCTCATTCCACTGAGCTACCTAGATGCCCCCATGTTATTTTGTTATACCTAGTTATTACAAAGAAAGATTCTATTGGTGAAGTTGGGAAAAGTGAGGTGTCAATAGAAGTTACAGATATATAAAAGTAAAAAGAAAATACATCAATAAAATTTCTAAAAACCCATAGAAAAGGCAAAATTTCAAAAATGGACCCAGAAATAGGGCAATTTTGTTACATGTTTAATATATATTTACAAAAAAAAACTTGTTTATAGTTTTATTGGCAATTATTTGTTGTCATTGCTGTTATTTGGGTATTTGAATGTTTGTTGGTGGTTGCTAAGTTTGGAACAAAAAATAAAATGTCCTCAAAAAACACATAAAGAAGATAGAAGCAAGAACAGATCATTGTGGCTAGCTAAAAAGAATTTCATAAGAACAGTTTCAGGAACACTGAAGCTGAAAATGAGTTGGAGCTGGTGACAAATTATATGGACAATAAAAAAAGGATTATTTAGCTATGTTATAGGCAGAAAAGAAATCCAAGAAGGGATAATACTTCTGCCGTGGGATAATTATCTAATGGATGATGAAAAGAAAAGAAAGAAAACCATTTACTCAACCTTGATTTTGTTTCTGTTTTCTTTACCATGAAGAATGATTTTTGTAATGACAATGATAAATGAAAATAGGGAATTAAAACTCAAGATGTGATTACCTGGTAAGAAAATTTCTGACTTTCCTCAATAAATTCAAACAATAAGGCCCCAAAACAACATTACAGAGAAGGGTGGGGGGAATTGGAGGATATAATTGTTGAATTACTCTATTTGAAATATCATGAATGATATGAAAGGAACTGTGGAACTAAAGACATCCAAATATCACTATGCTTTTTAAAATTGGATAAAAAGTAGATTTTTAATATCATATGCCAGTGAACTAGAATTTTCAATCTAGAATATTTTACTGAAGAGATGGTTTGTGAAGTCTAAAAAAGGGAAATGAGTATCTTTAAGAGTCAGCATAGGTTAAAAAAGATAGAGCATACAAAACTAATTTGATTTTCCTTTTCTGACAAGCTTATTAGACTGTTAGATGGGGAAACACTAGCCATAGGATATTAGGATTTCATTAAGGGATTTGGCAAAATCTCTAATGGTAGCCTTGTAGATAAGATGGGATACTATGACCTCAAAGACAATACCATTAGGTAGAATAAAAATTATTTGGATTACCAACTCCAAAGTGGACTGCAAGTTACACATGAAGTACTATAGTTAGATTTTTTAAATGCTTCTTTAACTGTATTCATTGAAGCAGAGAGTTGAAAACAAAGGAAACATTAATGAAATGGTGCTCTGCCTAAGTTAGACTATATCTGAAATGATAATAATAAACTGACAAGTATCTCAAAAAGAGTGACCAGAATGATGAAGAACCTAGATATAATATTACATTAAAAATGGCTGAACTGGGGAGAGTTATTTTAAAGAAGAGAAGACTTAGTGCAACTAGATGACTCAGTGGATAGAGCACCAGGCCTGGAGTCAGGAGGACATGGGTTTAAATATGGTCTCAGACAGATACTTCCTAGCTGTGTGATCTTGGACAAGTCACATAACCACAATTGCCTATCCCTTACCACTCTTCTGCCTTGGGACTGATACTTGGTATTGATTCCAATATGAAAGCTAAGGATTTTTTTTTAAAGAGAAGATGTAAGACATATTTGGTATTGATTCCAATATGAAAGCTAAGGATTTTTTTTTTAAAGAGAAGATGTAAGACATATGTTAAAGCTGACTTTAAGCATCTGAGGGGTAGTCAGATGAAAGAAGGATTAGACTTATTCCACATCTCATTCAATTCTACTTATTATGAACATGGGGAACAAGTTTAAACTCTCTTCCATGAATCAGTTTCTCAGAGACCTGAAGATAGTTATGTTGATACCCTCATCTCACTACACTACTAGTCCCAAGTCTTTTCTTCATTTGTCTAGATATCCCTAGTTCTTTCAAGTGATCTTCACATGACTTCAACTCAAGCTGCTTCATCATCCTGGCTTCTCTCCTTTGAACACTGTCCAACTTATTCAAGTCCTTCCTACAATGTGGTATCTAGAACTCAAGCAAAATAGTCCAGATGTGATTTGACAAGGACAGAGTACTATGGGATTCTCATCACTCTAGCCTTAGACTCTGGATTTCTAAAGGCAATGTAACATTGTATTAATTTTTTAAATTTCTCCTTTTACCCATCCTTAATGTTGAGATTAAATCATTTTCTCCTAAATTCCTTCCAATAATTTGTTCTCTTCTTTAGAACCTATGAATTTTTCTGGAGGCTGGGGAGCAAGCCCCTTGGCAAAGAGCTTGCAACCATTGGAGAAGAGAGCAGAAGCGATAAGGAAACTTCCCTCCAACCCCTATGGTGAGACACTTGGTTTGATATTCCTTACTCCTTATGTCATAGAGAGAAATCCTCCATGGGGAAAAAGAGGCATTATAGATATGTGTGGGAAAGGCTATACTATAGGTCAGTGATGGCAAACCTTTTAAAGACCAAGTGCCCAAACTGCAAACCTCGTGCTGCATGTGAGCACCACCCCCTTTTCTCCAAACAGTGAGAGAGGAAGAGCTCTCATTGGGCTGCTGGGCAGAGGGACAGGTCATGTGAGAAGTGTTCTCAAGTGTGCGTGGCAAGGGGGAAGGGAGCAGTCCCCTCTGGCATGATCCAGCACATGTGCCATAAGTTCGCCAATACAGTTATAGGTATTTGTAGAAGATATAGTCATGCATGTCTCAGGGCATCTGTTCATTCTGTTGTGATATGCCCTCTCCTATGTCTTCATTTATTCATATCTTTCTAGTCCAATTCAAGTAAAACCTTCTTCTATAACCACCCCAGCCTCCAATGGATTCAAACATTTTTCCCTTTACAAAACTCCTGCAGCTAGATCTAGCACCATGTTTTGAATATGGTTATACAAGGCCATCTATTATTTTCTGATTACTCCATTTCTAGTTTTTTTGTGCCAACTTGGGGTAGACACTGACTTTAAAGAGCTTACAGATCAGAATCTTTTTTTGTGCTCTTGCAGTAGTCATTCACTATTTGCCATATTGTTTTTGCCCCGTTCCTAATTAAGTTGTAAGCTCCTTGAAAACAGAGTGCCAGGTTTCTTTTTGTATCCCTTAAAGCTCTTAGCACAATGCCCACGTGTAGTATGTACACAATAAATATTGGATGGTTGACTGAAGGAAGGAATGAAATTGCTTAGACTTAACTTTACAATTTAAATATACTAAGTCATTAAAGTTTATAAAACTGAAAAAAAAACAACTTCAGGCTTTGAAAAAACATACTGTCAGTTTGTTGTTTGTCCTTCATTTTTGAAGAAGAACAATGACATAATGGGGTGATGTTTTGACTTATTCATGAATCATATTTAAGTGAGGTAGAATTGCACAAAGCTGTCAGTTACCCTTCTGCCTTCTGCTGCCTAATTCATTCATTCAGCAGCCATCTGTAAAGCATCTACTTCTCTATCCCTAGGTGGTCTCTGCTGATAGAACCCAAGGAATAAGGGGGATAATCACACTAAGAATTCCATTATATTCAATTCAAT